>NC_048225.1:70341588-70377380 GCF_002007445.2 Ailuropoda melanoleuca
GGGGGGGGTGAGCACTCCCAAATTTCATGTCCATCACTTCACTTGTGTGCTCTGGCCAAGTTCCAGCGATCCTGTGAGTTCACGTTCATAAGAGCAACACTGACTGTGGCTCTAGGCATTCATATGTTCAAAGAAACCAAATGTGACTGTGCTTAAGGGGCAGGTGTCCTCAGCACATAGCGTTCTTTGCTGGAGCCATCGGGGCAAGGTGGCGGAGTGGAGAAGCCCCTGGGCTGGGGACAGGCACCTGGCATTGGGTCGCTCCCAGAAGTGTGTCTGAGCGTGAACCATCTGTGTCTCCACCAAGCGTGCTCGGCCAGGAGCCCCCCAGAGACTGCCACACAGACACAAGCGGAGATGGCAGTCCTCAGGGTTGGCACTCCGGAAGGCCACCAAGGGGAGCTATCACCCTATCCAGCTTCTCATTGCGTGGCCTCCAAACCTTTCCCTTTAAGGGTCATTTAAAAACCTCCCAGCTCTAGCCGTCTATTTTCTCAGTTCATGCTCCCCACACAGAGTCCAAAGCAGATGATAACAGAAGTAACATCATCCTTTCGTTTGCTTCGGGGTAGTTGACTGAGCAGAGGAGGGGCACGGCGGCAAGCTCTCCACTTGGCGGCCAAGCACAACGCCGCGGGCTGGACGGCCAGGCGAGGAGCACGCAGGGTCCCCCGCTCCAGGAGCGGCGGGCGGTCTGGGAGAGAAGGAGCGCGCTCGGCCGCCTTCAGGGCGGTCTGGAGTTCGCTGGCAGCGGTCCAGCCGTAGCCCCGTCCAAGCTCATACCAAGCGGCCCTTTGTTTTCCCTTTATCTCAGCCGCGGCCACGAGCCTGAGAGGTCAGGTGGCCAGACCCCGCCCGCTAGGATAACAGTAAATTCCTGGGGGGGCCCTGGGGTAACACTGGCGTCTCGGGGTAACCAGACCGCTGCCCTTCCCCGGCCCTCCTCGGGGCTTTATGCTCGCATCCTGCCGGGATATGTGTCAGGGCTCCTTTAGCAATGCGCCCCTAATCGGACGGCAGTGACAGTGACACATGCTTGGTTACTTCAGGCGCTCTCTGAGGGAAGTGGCTGGAGGCTCTAAGGAGCCGGCCTGCCTGCAGGGCGCAGAGAGGGAGTTTTCCCATTTACTCCTTAAGCATCCAGCTCCAGCCATCTGCTGTCTTCCTCGATGACCCTTGGGAAATGTGATTTGTCCTGCTTTAGCTCATCCCGTGGGCCGAACCCACGCCAGAGTGATGAGAAACACCAAGTGTATGTGCCCCCTCTGACCACCTGTCCACACGGGCCCCGCACCGCGGGCTTTGGTTCCCCCGCTGCGCCCTGACGGCGATAGCTTTATATGTTTCTGTGCGTGTGGTCTGCCTCCCCTGCTAAGGCTACCAGCCCGATGGCAGGGACCTGGTCTGGCCGCCCGCGGTTGGGCCCCCAGCTCACACAGCCCCACCTGGCCCCATAACTGCCGGTTGGTTGAATGAGTGAGCAAAGGAACAAACATGAGTGTCTTGCTCTGTGATTATGTTGCACAGACGCTAATTCTTACCGTCGAGGAGCGGGGATATTTAAGGAAACCAAAGACCTCCTGTCATCACGATCCTTCGTTCCCTTCCTTAAGTTGCATGTCTACAGAACCGTGTAGGCCGGTCACTAGAGTTGTCTGAGGACCCCGACTTCATAGAGTGACCTTCACCATGTTCCAGATGTCGGGGCTCGCCCAGAAGAGGCAATTTTATCTGTTCGCAAGACAAGGGTCCCCGAAGGCCCCTCAGGAAAGGTCTTCCCATCATGTCTGAAGCAATTGTTTTTTTAAAACCAAGAACCAAAGACTTCTTGTGCTGCTGCAGATGTGTGCATGTGGTTGTAATCACGCATAAAGCCAGAGGAGTGCGGTGTAATCTGGACAGCCAGGGCTCACATGAACGCATCTGGATGGAGGGCAATTGCGACAGTGAAAAATGGTGGGTTTGCTCAGCTAGGTGCTACTTGCGCATGTCTGTTTCTCGTTTCTACTAACTCTGAATTCTAGATTTCGGTATAAATACAAATATTGGGATAGATGTGGCTACCTTATCGCCTCTGCTGACTTGTTTGTTCTGTTACTACGTCACTTCAGTGCACACACCCACCATGACCCCCACCCCCCTCCCAGCCGCTCTCTACATCAGGCCCTTCCTAAGGCCACACAATTCCAGGTCTTCCTTCTCCCATTGAAATTAGGAAGGAGATTTCCCTTCCTTCCTTTTTCTTTGAGCACTTACTTCAGAAAACTTCTAATTATAAGTACTTAATCTTCTCTGAAATGTATGTAAATCCTTTTGAAGATGAGATTGGGCTTCTGTCAGTTTTGGGACCACGAATGTCTTTCTCAAGGACCAGGGAGTCATCTCTTGGGAATGTGAGCATGGGAGGAGCGAGGGCCTCCGTCTCCTAGGTTCTGTGGCAGGTTAGAAGCCTAACTGCAGTGGGTTCCTTGCTCCGAGTTTCCAGTCTCCGTCCCACCGCCACGATGTGAGAAGCTTGTTTTTCCTTTGGAGAAAGCCGATTACCCCAACACCAACTACAGTTTGGATGAACTCTGGATGACGAATGGTGGGGGCCAGTCGTCATATTTGAGGACTAGTTGTTGTTCATCTCGAGAACATGTATGTAACGGGCTGTTTCTGCTTAGCTGCATACAAGGGTGCGGTTCCTTTCTGTCTTTGCAATCTCTGAGCAGGGGGCCTGTGGGGCTCCTCGCATTCTGGCTTAATGCTTATTCAGTAACAATGGTGCTTGCTTTCTCTACTGTCTTTGTAAAGAGGACTTCTGCTTTGGGCGAAGATTTTGTTTTTATTCACTTTTATCTCTCTCGTGGCTACCTGCCTGATTTTCCTTTTCCTCATTCAAATTCCTTTGAGAAAGACTGTTATTGGCCAGCTCTCCTTTTTGGATCGCAGTGGCCGATGTACGAACTGGCTGCCAAAGGGTAAAGCGCCCTCCCTTACTCCAGCTGGGGGGCCAGGGTGAAGCCGGTCTGCGTCCTCCTCATCGTATGAGGTCTACTCCATCGTGGGGATTGTGTTCGGGATGGATTCTGTTGTGGTTGTGTGTCAGCAAATATTTCTGACGTGAACACATGCCTA
The DNA here is from genome assembly GCF_002007445.2 of Ailuropoda melanoleuca. NCBI lineage: Eukaryota > Metazoa > Chordata > Mammalia > Carnivora > Ursidae > Ailuropoda > Ailuropoda melanoleuca. The sequence goes on from NC_048225.1 coordinate 70,344,709, forward strand.
CTGACCTATTACGTGAGACTCAAGTTGGGAATTAGAATTTAAACTTCGGACAAGCTTACCTAGTTTCTCACAGAGAAAGAAATCTAACTCAGCTCTAGAACTCACAGCCTTGGGGAGCCATCTTGTCACCTAAGGCACTACTGACAAAGAAGACCATGAGGAATGGGGGGTGCATATGACCCCATTTGGGAAAATCATTCAGGGAGCCCATCCTCCTGGTGGCAACAGCAGCATTTTCACAGGAAAGGGGACACTAAGGATGATATTCACAAGGAAAGAAAAGATGTAGATTACAACAGAGAAAAGAATGGAAAATGGGAGAAAACACTGAGTGCAATATGGTGACAAAAGAGGAGGACATGAGACCCAGAAGAGACCCATTCCTCCAGAAGAGGAATTAGCAAAAGTGGCAGAAAATGAGGTCCTAAATTCCAGATGATGGGATGGGAGGAGGGAGCTGTTGCCTGGGTCAAATCACCTGCAGTGATTTTAAGTCCTATGGATAAAAGTTTAAGTAGAATCATGTTTCTTTAGCAAAGAACTCCGTGACTCGCTCTTTCTATGGCCCAGGTCTGGGGTTTTGGCTGCACCGCTCAGCTATGACCCCCGTGCCCTGTGAGACCTCCATCTCGGGAGGGACCTCATGCCATTTCATAAAATTACTTTTGTCTTTGGGATGGAGGTTTATGGGTTCTCTGCACGGCCGGGAAATCATCCCGTTTGGACTATGGAGAGTCTCGATCACCTCTTCCAAATGAGTTTGTTCTTCCTCTGTTGCAACTTGTAATCAGCGCAGTTCGCCAGCGTAGGGCTGTTTATCCAGAAAGTGGAAAGCCTCCAGGCTCTGCAGACAGCGGTCTCCCCGAGGGCATATCATTCCTTACCTCGTCCTCACAAAGGAAATGGTGGAGAAAGGAAACAAACACGTTCTGAGACTTTACTAGGTTCAGGCCCTTAGGTGAAGCGCTTTGTTTGGAATGGCGCATTGTATTTGATGTAGATACCATTTTATTTATTTACTGTCTGTTTATTTATTTATTGAAGCATAGTTGCCACGCAATCTTGTATTGGTTTCTGTTCTACAACATGGTGATTCGCCAATTCTTTTTTTTTTTTTTAAGTTTATTTGAGAGAGAGAGAGAGAGCATGAGCTGTGGAGGGGGAACGGGGTAGGGCAGAGGGAGAAGCAGCCTCCCGGCTCTGCTGGATCCCAGGACCTGAGCTGAAGGCAAGACACTTATCCCACTGCACCCAGATGCCCCACAGTGATTTACCAATTCTCTGTATTACTTGGTGTCAGCACCATACGTGTAGTCATGATCTGTCACCATACAACTTTGTTACATTATTTATAGATGCCATTTTTAAAAGGGAAACTGACACCCAAAAAGACTGAGTAATTTGCCCAGGGGCTACACTGTGTGAAGTGATGGGACTTGGATTTGAATCCAGCTCTGACTCCAAGTGTTTGCTGGTTGCAGGACACCTGACCAATACTCACTAGCCTCCAATTAGCCCTGGGCTAGAGACAACATACATGTCTTCTGTAAGCTGCCGCCACGGTGAGACTGTCATACCGTGGCCTGACCATGGGGACAGGGATGTTGTTTTGTTAACTGCTGTGTGCCCCACACCAGTAGCAGTCTCTAACACACACTGAGTGCATGACAAATACTTGGATTTATCTGTGATTGAATGAATCTTTGTCCTGTTAGCAAAGCATCCAGCACATAGCACCGTTCGATACATATGCGTAGAAATAAACTGTAGTTTGCCATCCTACATCGCGAGCATGTCAACAGAGATTTTCTATTTTCCAACTAATGACCCCACCATCTCTAGTCTCTATTTTTCCAAATGAGTTCACTTTTATGATTTTGTCTTACTATGTGAGCCCAATTATTGGTGTCAGTCATGAGAAGTCATCTAAATGGAATTTATTTTCTTTGATGTTTACAAGGAAACAAAATAGTACTCCAGATGGACAGAAATGTATCTAGATCCCTGAAAACTGATGCCTAATAGCCTAAAATGGTCGGTTTGGCGATAACAGGTAAACTGCAGTCATTCTGCCGAGAAAGGCAACCTGCCTCCTACAGACAGTTAGGGCAAAAGCAGTAAGATCTGTTCATCTCTTGAATCTGATTGCCAGTTACTCTTAGGTTATTTTTCCTCGAACTTGTTTTTCAGTCCTAATCAAATCCAAAATTCAGTTGAGGGGTACTGAAAAGTCCTTCATGAACAGTGTAAAAAGTATATATTTCAGGGGCGCCTGGGTGGCTCAGTTGGTTGTGTGTCTGCCTGAGGCTCAGGTCATGATCCAGGGTTCCCACTCAGCGGGGAGTCTGCTTCTCCCTCTCCCTCTGCCCCTCCCCCATGCGTGTGCGCTCTCTCCCTCTCTCTCTCAAATAAGTAAATAAAATCTTAAAAGTATATATTTCATTAGGATTAGAAAGTAAAGCTGTGTTTTAGGAACCAGTGTAAATAATGACAAATATCTGAATCATATTGTGCACTTATTAGAATAACAACTTCCAAAGTTATGTGATGACTCAGAGACCTGAATCTGGATTTCCATTCTGTCACTTTCTAGCTGTTTGACCTTGAGTATCTTGCTTAACTGTTCTGAGTTTCATTCAGTTGTTGATCTTCAAAATGAAGAAATTAATGCTTTCTCTTCTGACTTAAAAGATTTTTTTTTCTATTTTTTTAAAGTAGGCTCCATGTCCAGTGCAGAGCCCAACACAGGGCTTGAACTCACGACCCTGAGATCAAGACCTGAGCTGAGATCAAGAGTCAAACTTTAAACCAACTGAGCCACTCAGGTACCCCCAAAGATTTTCTTAACAAGAAATAAGAATTGTGAAAATGCCATTTAAGCTATAAAAAGATATAAACTATCATTTATATAATCCAACAAACAGGCCTCGTTTATTATTGTTTAGGTGTGTATCTGTATGATGATAAGTCCTATGTGCTCTACATTAAAAAAAATACCTATGATCAGATAAAATGAACCAAAATACCCTCCTGTTCCTATTATTTTCAGCTCCAGAGGTGTGTCAATGGCGGAAAGCCACCTGAAAGCTAATTAGGTTTCAGCAATTGTTGAACAGGCTGTGTTAAACAGGCTTGGGGTAAAACTTGAGTTAATGATACTGCTAGACACTGGATTTTTTTTAAGATTCTGCATGTAAGTATTTGTGTTTCTTTGTCTGGTTTATTTTACTTAGCATAATGCTTTCCAGATTCATCCATATTGATGCAAATGGCAAGACCCTCTTTTTTGTGGCTGAATAATATTCCATTATGATATCCCATTTTCTCATCCATTGATCCATGGACCGACACTTAGGTTGTTCTCATATCTCAGCTATTATGGATGATGCTTCCATGAACATGGATGTACAGATACCTCTCTGAGATATTGATTTCAGTTCCTTTGGGTATATACCCAGAAGTGGGATTGCCAGATTACATGGTAGTTCAAGTTTTAATTTTTTGAGAAAACACTACACTGGTTTTCATAGTGGTACAAATTATAGAGGTACAGTTATAATAAGAGTAAGTGCTGAGGGTCTAACGTGCAGCGTGGTGACTACAGTTAATAACGTGGTACTGCCTACTTCAAAGTTGTTGAGAGTAGATTTCAAGCATTCTTAGCACAAGAAAAAAGAGTTAACTGTGTGAGGTGATGGATGTGCTAATTATCTCGACTTGCTAAACATTCCACAGTGTGTATGTGTATCAAATCATCACGTTGTACACTTTAAATATATAAATTGTATTTGTCACTTATTCCTCAATAAACTATTTAAAATGCTACTAGACACATGGAGTGAAAATCCTCAGAGACTAGAGATTTGGAGAAAATGTCCTGCCTCTTCTTTAAGAACTTGACAGAATTTCCATAGACTTATATGGTCAGGGAGTACAGATCTTTGGCTCTACAATTCTCTAAAGGTAAAGGAGAGCAAATGAGTATCTTTCACTAAAAACAGTTCTTAGTGTCCTGAATACATTGTTAGAGTATCTTAATTTCTAGATTCCCTACATAAGACCAACACAACTGACTTTCTAAAAAGTGAGGAGAGTAGACTTTGGTATACAGCATTCTAAATGATGGATTTCACTAACTTTTAGTCACTGAGGTGACTGGTTTTGGGTATCAGATATCTGACTTCAATCAGAATATGAATTTTGTCAATCAAAGACCAGCCTCTTGATAAGATAGGAGAAAAGATAGAAGCTTTTTTAAAGAAAATGCTTAATCCCAAAGCAATTTTACAATTACACATTTCCTCTGTTCTGAAAGTGAGAGGTGAGAAACTGGAGAAACAAATGCTAAAATGGGAAGAATCTTTGGTGTATTTTAAGTTTGGGTTAGTGTTAGGTTATATTTTGATGCTGTGGGGAGGAAGTGAGCATGTCCGGTAGCTTCTGATCTTGGAGCCAAGCACCTCATCAGTAACCATTAATGTATAAATGACAGTTGATGATTCATTTTCTATATAGCACATATGTATTGATTGATACTGGAAGAAAATATTCTCTAAACATTTTGGGAACTAGTTGATGCATTGTATTTGGTTTTAACCCATGTGAAATTACCAATAAGCAATAGTGTAATGCCATGAAATAGACATTTACATGACAGTTTTTTTAAAGTAAAAAAAAAAAAAAAAAAGCTTCCACCAGAACATTGAAAATATTTCATTTAGTCCTTTCAAAAATTCTATCAGATTGGTGCTTTTATTTGCTCCCAACTCATTAAAATATGAGAAAATCGAGGCACAGAAATTATAAGAGAACAGTCAAAGCATTTATTGTATGTTTGTGACAGGAAGTTAACACAGATACCTGAATACATGCAGTGAGCTAGCCCTGTCTGGATGCTGACTTTAAAAGTCAGCTTGGGAACTGTCGTGGGTCCAGTGATGTATCTTCAAAATGCATGACCACCCAGAGCCTCAAAATATGACCTTACATGGAAATAAAGTCTATGAGATATAATTAGTTAAGGAGCTTGAGATGAAATCATCCTGGATTTAGGTTGTTCCCTAAATCTAATGACTGTGGCCCTTTAAAGGAGAGGAAAAGGCACAGAGTGAGACACGTAGACAAGAAGGCCATGTGAAGACAAAGGCAGAGATTGGAGTCATGCTGCAATAAGCCAGGGAGCACTTGCAGCCACCAGAATCTGGAGGAGGCCAGTACAATTTTTCTTAAGCCTTTAGAGAGAGTGAAGCCCTGCTATCACCTTGATTTAAATTTTCTAGCTGCTAGAAGTATGTAAGAATAAATTTCTGTGATGTTAAGCCACCACGTTTATGTTAATTTGTTATGGCATACCTAGGAAACTAACCCAGGAACATAGAGGTGGGACTTACAGTAAAGTAGAATGAGAAATTTGGCAAATCCCTTTCCAAAAACCAATGGCCAAAAAAAAAAAAAAAAAAGAAAGAAAGAAAAATCTCATTTCATTGCTCTAGAAATTGATAGTCATAAACTTTGAGAAGCAGTTATTCATGAAAAATGGCTGAACATTGGGTAAGAACAATCTGAGGCATGCCTCTCTCCAACTGGGGCCGAACAGTCAATCTGAGCTAATAGAAGAAAGAATCAGTGAAATTGAAGATGGATGAATAGAAATTGCCAATCTGAAAAATCACAGAAAAGAAAAAAAGATGAAAGAACTGAATAGATCTTCAGAAGCTTATGGCAGTTTCAGAGAGCAGTGAGAGAGACTAACAGGCAGACAAAAAAAACATTTGAAGGAATAACAGCTAAAAAAATTCCCAAATTTCATAGAAAAAAACATTAATGACAGATCCAAGGAGTTTGACAGACTCCAAGTAAAAGAAACACAAAGAGAGCCACATCTAGAAAGTCATAATCCAACTGTTGAAAACCAAAGACAAAGAGAAAATCTTGAATGCAGCAAGACAAAACTGATCCTCCTACACAGGGAGTATTGTTACTAGCAGCTCCTTGGCTTGTCATTTAAAAAGAGAAGGCCTGAAGGCAATAAAATAAAATATTCAAAGTGCTGAAAGAGAAAAAAAAATGTCAGTCAAGAATTCTCTAACCCACAAAACTATCCTTCAGAAAGAAAGGTGGAATAACGATCTGAAGGTAAAGAGCAAGAAAATGTGTTGCTTGTAGACAAGACTTACAAACAATACTAAAGGACGTCATCTTGGAAAAAGTAAAGATGTGGGTAAATATAAAACACTGTGTGAATGTATGTTTTCTTTTTTCTCTTCATTTCTTTAAAAGATACAGGATTGCATAAAGCACTAACTGTACTTGTATTGTTGCATTTATAATATACATAGATATAATATATGTGACAATAATAATACAAAGGAGAGAAGGAATAGAGCTATATTGGAGAAAATTTCTTATATTTTATCCGAATTGTTAGTATTAATCTCAAATGGATGACTAATTTAAGATGCATATTATAATAGTGAAATAACTAAAAGAGGATTTAAATGCTATAATAAAAATATTTATTTAACCAGAAAAGAAGGCGGTAAAAGAGGAACAGAGGAACAACAACAAAAACATGAGCTGTACAGAAAGCAAGTAGAAAAATGGCAGCTACAAATCCTGCTTTATTATATCACATTAAATGTTATGTGGAATGCGAATTGACTAAACAACTCCAGACAAAAGGCATTAAATGACTGACATTAAAATGCACTGAATGTGAATGAACTAACCACTTCACTAAAAAGGTGGATATTGTCAGACTGCATATAAAAAATAAAAACAAGATCCAACTGTATGTTGTCTACATACTTAAATTCAAAGACATAAATAAGTTGACAGGAAAAAATATAATATGGAAATAGTAATCATAGCAAAGCTGACATGTGTATATTAATATAGACTAGATTAAGACATATCACTGACTTCAAGAGAAGAAGACTTCAACAAGACCGTCAGCCAACTTGTACTAATCAATATTTATAGAATGTTCCACCCAATGATAGCAGAAAACACATCGTTTCAGGAGCACATGGAACATTCTTCAGAATAGATAATATGCTAGATCTTAAAAACAAGTTTCAATAGACTTAAAAGGATTGGAATGATATGAAGTATAAGGAAATTGGAAATTAACAATATAATGAAATTTGGGAAATCCTCCAATATTTGGACACTTAAAAAACACACTTAAATAATCCATTGCTCAAAGGAATATTCACAAATTAGGAAATATTTAAATTGTAAACAAAAACACTGTATATGGAATTTTATGAGTAGCTTTAAAATGGTACAACTACTTTGGAAAACAGCATGGCTATGTCTTAAAAAGTTAAATGTAATCTCACTATATGACCCAATAATTCACTTCTAGGTATCTAGAAGAGAAATAAAGACATATGCCCACAAAAAGACTTGCAGTGAATTTTTATAGCAGCCACTACTCATTATAGGCCCCAAACCAGGAAAAAATCAAATGTATGTTGAAGAGCGAATGGATGAACAAAATGTAGTATATCCCTTCAGTGGAAGGCCATGTGATAAGGAAAAGAATGAACCTGTGTTACATGTTATAAAACAGATGAAACTCCAAAACATTTTTCTACATATTATAAGACTCCATTTATATAAAATGTCCAGAAAAGGCAAATCTATAGAGACAGAAAGCTGAATCAGTGGTTACCTAGATTTGAGGTTGGAAGTGGGATTGACGCCAAGTGAACACATGGGAACTTTGGGGAGGTGATAGAAATGTTGTAAACCTAGATTTGTGTGACGGTGTGCAACCTTGTACATTTAGTAAAACTAATTACATGGTGCAGTAGATGGCTACATTCTATGTTATATAAATTATACCGCAATAAGGCTGTAAAAAAGAATAAGCAGCAAGGTGTAGTGGGTGGGGAGTATAGATGTAACAGGATGAACAATATATTTATAATCTTTGAAGCTGGTTGATTCATGTGGGAGTTTATTATACACTCTCTTCTGCTTTTATGTATGTTTTAATATTTTTTATAATAAAAATATTTTAAAAGTCAATATTAAAACAAAATTAATAAAATATAAGCTTGGTTTTCTGTACTTCTGGTGTCTAAAATACATCTACCGGAGGGGAAGAAAGGGATAAAGAAAAGGGGGGTAATCAGGAAGGGGAAATGAAACATGAGAGACTATGGACTATGAGAAACAAACTGAAGACTTCAGAGGGGAGGGGGTGGGGGAATGGGATAGACTGGTGATGGGTAGTAAGGAGGGCACGTATTGCATGGTGCACTGGGTGTTATACGCAACTAATGAAGCATCGAACTTTACATCGGAATCTGGGGATGTACTGTATGGTGATTAACATAATATAATTAAATTAAATTAAAAAAAAAATACATCTACCGGGGCGCCTGGGTGGCACAGCGGTTAAGCGTCTGCCTTCCGCTCAGAGCGTGATCCCAGCGTTACGGGATCGAGCCCCACATCAGGCTCCTCCGCTAGGAGCCTGCTTCTTCCTCTCCCACTCCCCCTGCTTGTGTTCCCTCTCTCGCTGGCTGTCTCTATCTCTGTCCAGTAAATAAATAAAATCTTTAAAAAAAAATAAAATAAAATACGTCTACCTCTTTAAACAGACAGGGCATAGTCCTCAAGTGTCTCATCAGATAATACTGCAAAGTAACTCAAGTCAATTCAGTTTAACAAATTTTGATTGAACATCAACTATATGCAGGGTTTTGTCTTGATGCTTACAACATCCTTTCTTTTACTCCTCCAGTTCTTGATTGGTTTAAGTGGATAGTTATGTCATTGTCTTAAAATTGGGTGTTTTCAATTTCTTTTCACTGAACTGTTATTATTGTCAATCATATAAACAGGCACATTCTGTTTTATATCTCTCTCTAGATCATCTTCCTTTCCCATGTTTTATCTCTATATTAGAGAGGTTTCTTATAGATCATGGGAGTTTTTACACCCACAATTCAAAACATCTAATTGCTAAAGTTAAACACTTTGCAATCTGTAAGAGAATTGGGTTTTGGAAAAAGTAATTAGCCCCCTCAGGTGACGTCCAGCAGAGACAGTAATTCAATGCTATGCTCTGAGTGGCAACAAGGTCTTACTCTGTAAAACTGATTTACTTTATCTAGAGATGACATGGGTGAATTCCTTCCATCCAAGGGTAATGTACTCACCTGAAGTAGCCAGTCATAATTCTCGAGTGACCTATTCGAACATCTAAAAAGGAATAGAGAAAAGGAAGAACAGTTTTAGAATGTTTTGCATTACCTGCTGCCTATAAAAATAAACTCACCCTTAATTGAATATTGGAGATACTGCATTCACAGACCTTATTGAAATATATATTTGGGGGCAATGGTTAGAGCCAAAGGAAGGCTGATTCCCTTCTCTTGACCATCTCTAGGGATCATCAGACCAAAGTAGTCCTAACTTCTAGAATTTAGGTACAATGTCAGAAAAGTCAACATAAATGAAACAAATTAAGTCTCTTACTAGTAACTAAATATAAGAGATAAGATTTTGAAATCTTTCAAAAGCTTAGCAGAGATACAGGAGAATCTCTGAATCCTTTATCAACAAAACAAAACAAATAAAACCCTCAGGTGTTTCTGAAATCTCCACCCTTCTTAGGACTGTAAAAGAGATCCAAGACTCAAAGAGCTCAGTAAAAATGCATCAAACTGAATGTTGAATTTCCCAGCATTAACAGTGACTAATGTAACATAAATTGTATACCTATTAACGCTATACCTCAAGTAATATCAATACCTCAGTATTATGATACGTATGATCAAGGACAGAAAATTAACGAATATGTATGTCATATATATATATATATACATGTTTAATTTTCTATGTATTTTTTCTTTATATATTATATGAATATAGTGGCTAATTAATTAATTATAGATTAATATATATAGTGACTAAAGAAAAAGACACCATCTCTGAGAGATGCGAAAATTTATGTCCTAGAAGACTACAAAGTAAAATAAGAAAAAAATATCCAGATTACACCACCACCTAGATGAAATGTCCGATTTGTTTCACCAAACAACCCTCTGTGTATTTAATCTGTATGGGGAGACCTTTCAACTTGAAAGGAATGAGGCAACAGATACAACTACATTGGTCAGTGAAAAGATATGTGCCACTGGAAATTAAAATTGAAATTCTATTTTGTAAGTCAGTGTTTAGACTTTTTCTTTAATATTTATTTATTTGTTTATTTGAGAGAGAAAGAGAGTGAAAGAGAGAGAACATGCGTGGGCGAGGGGACAGGCAGAGGGAGAGGGTCAAGCAGACTCTACACTGAGCACAGAGCCCAAAGGAGGGCTCCATCTCACGACCCTGAGATCATGACCTGAGCTGAAATCAAGAGTCAGGCGCCCAACTGACTGAGCCCCGGCACCCCAGTGTTTAGTCTTAATTGAGCTAGTGTGAGTTGTGTGACCTTGAAAAAAATAATTCACTTCTCTGAGTTTCAATTTCTTCACTTGTGCAATTGAAACAGAGATTAAGTCAGCATTTTCCCGATTGTCTCCTTCAAAATGAAAGTCCTAGAACAGAACAGTGCTCAGTCTGTTAGAAAACTAGACATCTGCATGCAAAAAAAAAAAAAAGAAGAAGAATCTAGACACAGACCTTGCACCTTTCACAAAAATTAACTCAAAATGGATCATAGACTTCAATTTAAAACACAAAATGTTAAAACTCCTGGAAGATGACGTAGGAGAAAATTGAAGTGAACTTGGGTTTGGCAATGACTTTTTAGATAAAACACTGAAAGCACAGTCCACTAAAAAAAATTATAAGTTGGATTTCATTGAAATGAAAAACTTCAGCCCTGAAAAACACTACTCTGTTCAGAGAATGAAACAAGCCACGGACTGGGAGAAAATACTTGCAGAGCACATGTGATAAAGGATGAGTATCCAAAATACACAAATAACTCTCACAACTCAACAGTAAGAGAAAAAGCAAACCAATTAAAAAATAAGCCAAATATCTGGACATCTCACCAAATAAGATACAGAGATGGCAAGTGAGCATATGAAATGATGCTGACTTTATCTTTATGCTTATTCCACAACCCATGTCATTAGGAAATTACAAATTCAAACAACAGAAATATACCACTACACACCTGGTAGAATGGCTAAAATCCAAAACACTGGCAGTACCAGATGCTGATGAGTGTGTGAAGCAACAGCCCATTCATTGCTGGTGGGAATGCAAAATGGAGCAGCCACTTTGGAAAACTGTTTGACAGCTGCTTACAAAAATATCCAACAATTGCTCCCCTAGGTATTTATGCAAATGAGTTAAAAACTTATGTCCACGAAAACCTGCACATAATGTTTATAGCAGCCTTATTCAAAGTTGCCAAAACTTGGAAGCCACCAAGATGTCCTTCAGTAGATGAATGGATGAACAAAGCATGGTGCAACCATACAATGGACTATTATTCAGAGATGAAAGGGCATGAGCTATGAAACCATGAGAGACCTAAATGAACCTTAAACGCATATTACTAATGAAAAGAAGTCAATCTGGAAAAGAACGTCCTGTATGATTCCAACTGTGTGATATTCTGGAAAAGGCAAAACTATGGAGGTAAATCTATGGAGTAAAAAGATAAGTAGTTGCCAAGGGTTTGGGGAGAGGGAGGAGGGATGAATTAGTAGAACACTGGAGATTTTTAAGACAGTGAAACTTTTCTATATGATACTGCGATGGTGGATACAGGTCATCGTACATTTGTCAAAACTCAGTATGTATAACCCAAAGAGTGAAATGTAAGGCAAACTATAAACTTCAGCTAAAAATAATGTGTCAATATGGGTTCATCAATTTTAACAAATGTACAACACCAATGCGTGATGCTAATAATAGAAACCAAGGCAGGGGGAAGTTAAGAGGGTATATGGGAACTTCATAGTCTTTGAGATTCTCTTTGTGATTCATATAGAATTTTAGACATGAAAGACCAGGAAGTCCTGTAAAAAAGAAGCATGTGTAGCATTATTTATCCTAGAATTTCCTAAACTTATTTGACCTTGAATTTTTCCCCCAAGAAAATTATTAACACCCTGAGGAACTAATGTTTCACAGAACATTGTTTGGGGATCGTTTACTGCAATAATCATGAAGATTCTTCCTAAATCCAAAAGGAATATATAAGGGTATTCTAGATTGTTTGCTATTAAATTTATGTGGCTAATGTCAAAAAAAAAGATTCTTCATAAATCTGAAAATCTCAATTTGCCTGTTTTGTGAATTTTTTTAGCTGAAATCAGTCATTACCAGATGGTTCTATAAAGTCAGGTTTCTGACCCTGCTGAGTAAGAGGCGGACTCTAGACACAGCAGCCTCAGGAAAGGGTGTTGGCGCTTTGTGAGCTTGCTTTTCAGCTCTCTGGCTGCCACCTCCTTTTACTACCACGAGTAGTAGAGAGTTCATTATTTTGTTAATGAATTTTATAGAATTTAACAGGTTAGCTATTTACTAAGTATAAAAGATATCATATTCATATTCAAGATTACAAAAACCAGTAACAATCCACACATCCCACTGATTTTATTGAGAGGATTTCTCAACCAAAATCACTTCTAACGTGGGAGTTAACATGAGAGGCCAAAGCGGGAAGTGCTTCTGCGTGCGCGGTGTGGAGCGTGGCTGTACACGTTGGGGGCATTACTCAATAAACACTCCTTCACTGACTTGTCCTTGATTGTTCATTATGTCCGTGAGCATTGATTACAATTTATTGTATTTTTTTTTCAAACATATTTTCATTTTAATTTTCTTTCTGACTTCAGAGTATCAAGTAATAGTCTCTTGGATTTGAGGAAGAAAATTAATATTCCCCTATCCTGCCTTTTTTCTGATTTCTCCAGGCTGAAAGTCTTCTTTAGAAATGTCAGAACAGTATCAGTGAAGACAAAAGTCCCCAGACTGTCAGAGAAGGGCCTGGCATGGCTGTGGGAGATACTCTGTATTACGTGCAGGACTTCTTAACAACCTCGGGCTGCTCACCTTCCAGAAGCATCTTATCCATTTGGCCCTCTCAAAGCAGCTGCAGGATATGACCACTTGTAATGACTTTCACTGAGTCCATTTTCTTCTAGCCACTTTCAACCTTCTTATTCTTGACCCCTTTTCCTCTTTAATCTTTTGACTTAGGCTTTGGTCTCTGACTCTGGGTTCAGGCTGTTTTTGCTTTGATGATGTTTGGTCAGGTTTCTATGGCTCTGAGTGGCCAGGCTTTTCCACCACCATCTTGTTCACGTTTGGTCTGTAACTTCTTCCACCACAGTCATGGGTAAGGTGTGCTCCTCTTTGTCCTCATCCTCCATCCCCACTGGCCAGGCCTTCAAGTGAAAAAGGGCTAGAAGAGGCTTGATACCTGCTTCTTCACCTTTTCCCCAATCTCTGCACAATTTTCTGTGTAGAGAGGTTTGGGGACCCACTATGGATCTCCGCAAGTGCCTTTGACTTTCCTTTTTGCCTCCTACCATGTGGGAACTGCTGAGGGATTAAAGGAAGAAGAAATGAGGAGACTCGTATTTATCACGTGCCCATTGCACCGGGAGCTGTGCTGCTTGCTCATTGAATATCTGCATCGCTGCCATTGCACAACGGGGATAACTACAGCCCACAGAAATTTACTTTACTCTTCCCTATGGAGGGGCACCTGGGTGGCTCATTCAGGTAAGTGTCCAACTCTTGATCTCAGCTCAGGTCTTGATTTTAGGGTCATGAGTTCAAGCCGCATGTTCAGCTCCATGCCTGGCAAAACAAACAAAACAAAAACAAGAACAAAAACAAAAACAAAACTTTTCCCTATGGAAAAAGTAGAAAGGGGCAGAACTGTAATTTGAACATAGTTCTAGGTGATTCCCAAGCCTCTTTTCTCTCCATCTCAGTGGAACGTCTATTTATAGACATATGACCCAAAGACTAGAGAATTATATATAATTAAATTTGAGTTTTGCATTATTTTTATGACACTACTTAATAAATGATAATGAATGCTATACATATTTCCCCCTTCATTTATCAATAAATATTTATCAAATAACTTCTAACTATAGGTTAGACACTGTTCTAAGCATTTGGGATACATCAATTTTTTAAAATGACAAAAATCCCTCCTCTTGTATCACTCACATTCTAATGGGTAAAGAATAGAAAATAAGCAATAAACACAATAATGAATAAATAAATTGTAAAGTATATTCAAAAGTGTAAATAAACTGGAGAGAAGAAATAGAGCAAGATAATGGGGATCAGCACAAGGTGTGGTTCAGGGTGGTTACATTTTAAAATGGAGTGGTCATTGAGAAGATGACAAAGATTCCAAAAGAGCAGCTGACTGGTGGAAGACTGTTTAAGGATGCTGGTGGGACTACAGCAGAGCAGACAGTGTGGAGAGGGAGGGAAGGGTGGGAACACAGAGATAGGCACATGAAGACCACCAGAAAGGCTTTCCCATTTCCTTTTCTGCAGTAGGGAGCCATTGAGGGTGTTCAAACAAAAGAATCATCGAGTCTAACAGAGTGCCATGTTGAGAATAGACTAAGATAGTTTAAATATCTAATTTTTTCATTGTGCATTCATGATATGTCATGCAGATAAGGTTAGATCTGGCCTAACAAGATCAAAATCTTGGCAAAAGTTCATTATTCTCAGAACGGGCCACTGAGAAGAGCTGGCTATGTTGGAAGTCTAGAGTCAGTGTAGGGATGGGATGTAGGAGACACAGGGCAGAGCAAAATTAGAGAAGGAGAATGCGCCTCTGACAGGCATCTCAGGCTGTAACCTCAGCCTTCCCAAGTTTGTCTTCTTTGGTGTGCAACATACTTTTCTCCATTTTGCAGAATGATTTCAGTTTAGGAAATTGAATTCGCCCTAAAATATCCCATCTTCAGTTACACATAAAAGTTTAAATTTCAGTGTAAATGACAGAAGAGAAACCACTCTGGGCCCAATTCAGATTTTTAAAAATATTTTTTGAGTATATGCCAGTGATTACATGAAATTCACTTACTGCCTGTTGGTTGATTCTCTTCTATGTACTGTATTCCTTTCCTTTTGCCCTTTCTAGATTCACTTGAAGTCAGACAAGATATTCAAATTCCAAATATTCAGATTATTTCAAATAAATGTAAAAATCTTCTCCTCTTTGGTTTGTACCAGCTCTTTCTCACCAAGTGTGAATTTAGGATGTGGAATGAGAGATGTTTCTACTCTCAAAGAACCACATGTGTTGCTCTGATAGTCCTTTCCCACTTGTCGAAAGCATGAATCATATTTATGTGTATTAAAATAAGTTAAAAATACATATACCAAGCACCCTTTAAATTCAAAGCACCAGGCTGGAAAATGAAGTATGAACATGGGCAGGCATACCCTCTGAGCTCAAGGGGTTCAAAAGCTAGCGGCTGTCACTCCAGTGGGAATTTTATTATAGGACCATTGTTAAAAGCATTCTCTAAAACTTTAATTCTGCATGGCCATTGATTCTGTCTGGGGCATTGAATAACTCTCCTACCTGCCCTGGTATTAAGGAATAGGTCAAACAAGATGTTAGAAATCCTTGCTAGCCACATTAGAGCCCAGAGTCACCTTACACTCTCGGTGACTTCCTCTGTTCATTCTGATCTTGTAAAGTCACTATTGGGATTCAGATTTGCAAGAGTACCTTTTACATTGGAAAGATTTATAAATCGAGCCAGTATATACATACATAGATTTAAATAATAATAAGTCAATTGTTGATTATACATTTTACCAAAAGACTCATAAATGATTACCTGAAGAGGCAAGATCCTCTTATACATTCAAAAATATGATCCAATTCATTAAACATTCACAACTGACATGCTACTCTTCAGGGATGCAAGTATTACACAGAGAGGTGGAGTTCTGTTGGGCTGCAGTAATAACCCCTATTAGCTCTGTGAAGTGAAAGATAACATTATTGGGTTGGAGGATCTCACAAAGATAAAAATCTATGTCACAGAAACTGAAGGCAGTTAATTATACCACAGGGCAGCGGTGGGGGGAGGAATTCATTCCTCAAGGGCACAGCAAGGACAAGAAAAAAGCTGTACTTTTCCATTTCCCTCTTACCAAAGGGACAACTTTTAGATGATATTATATTTCTTAAATACCTTTTCTATTTCCTGTGATTGTGTTCATTTGCGCATGTATGTATGTATATAAAAACATACTTTTGGTTACTATTACTGCCTGATGTATAATACTATCTATATTCTGTCTCTCTATAATATCTGTCATTTTTACCATATATGTCTATTCATCTATCTATATGGTCACTTATGCTCCATCTATCCATAAAAACTCTGTTTAAGATAATTACATTTTTCATGAAAATTTCCCCATTACTCATTCTAGCCCACTCTGGAATATAGAGTTGTAATACATAAAAATCACTTCAAAGGTGAAAGATGATTATGAGTCTTTTCCTCTTTTCAGTATATCCGATTTCAGGGTATGTAGTAAATCAAATGGCAAAGCAGCCATGGCTACATCAGAGGCCATGGGGGAAACCACACACACGCACTCACACACCGTGACCTGTCTTAGGTTTATGAGCTCCGGAAGAGACAGAAACCCAAGATGTGATCCAATCACTTGCCGGGCCAGCTTTGGGGAGATCAGTTCCTGCTATAGGTACTAGAGGACCACGAACAGGCAAGTCAGTGTGTGCCAGCTGACAGCCCCTGCATCCCTCACGGTAGGCTGAGCAGAGCATCCCAAACGAATTTGATCAGCAGTGTCCAGATGCGCCTATTCCTCTCATTTTTTCATGCTTTCACCTGGTTTGTAACAAAACAACCGGCCTCGATCTCTTCTGAAAAAGCTGTAGGTGGGCCCAGAGATTTGGGGACCACTGCCCCTCAGGTCCAGCTCCCCAGGGCACTGGGTTCCAGGCCACCAGTGAGCAGCATGGCTGATGGCCAAGTGTCCTCCCCATGTACCACTAATCACACTGCCAGGATGCCCAGGTTGTGGGAGGCCGTGGACTGTCCACGGTACATCCATGTAATTTATCCCTTTCGTGCCATCCACCGCCTTCTGATCAAAAGGAGTGGTGGGGCAAAGTTGGGACAATTCAAACCGAGGGAGTGCAGCCTATTTCTAGAGGGAGCCGGGGTCACAGCAACCAGACTTCCAGGCCCCACAAAGGCGTAACTGGGTAGCCCCCAAGGGTGAGAAGAGCGAGAAAACACTCAGCTTGTTCCTGTCGACTGCCTCAGGCGGGTATCTCACCCAGGTGCCCAGGTACTGTGCCCTGAAGCCATGCTCTTACTGTGGCAATTTGCTTGGCTTCGGAATGAAGCATATGCTTGGGAGCCCGACTCATTACTTTCCGATGTTTACATCCTGAGCCGTCTATTTAGATAAAAAACACTGTGCATGTGGGCTGGTGTTTGCATGTGGCTGTGGCTCCGTGCTGGAGTGCTGGCTCTGTTCTGTGCACCTGAAGAACTCCCGGGTTTCTGTGATGTAAGTCCAGTGTCATGCTGTGATGTGGCACTTGCAATGCAGTTCTTCCAGCCCTCGGTGAGGCAGCTTGCTATCCCTTCATAGACATATGGGTTTTATACTTCTGGTCTAGATAATTAGCTAACTACTGTTCTGCAATGGCCTAGGTCTTTCCAATTATTGAAAATGTTTAATTCTCACTGAGGAGAGATCAGTTTT
Organism: Ailuropoda melanoleuca; assembly: GCF_002007445.2. Classification (NCBI taxonomy): domain Eukaryota; kingdom Metazoa; phylum Chordata; class Mammalia; order Carnivora; family Ursidae; genus Ailuropoda; species Ailuropoda melanoleuca. The sequence goes on from NC_048225.1 coordinate 70,362,448, forward strand.
CACTTAAGGGAGGTGGGATGTCTGTTCGCTTTATTCACTGAGGACAAAGGAGAAACATAATTAAGTAAGATGCCGCTTAAATACCGAGAAAAATCCTCTGGTCATAGATACGGTTTTGAGACGATGGAAAACTGTTTGAAGAGGATATTTTCTTTGGCACGTAGGCAACATAGACAGAAAAATGGAGTTGATGATTTCTAGAGATCATTTTGATCCTGGGGAAAACTCTTCTATGGAAGGCATCTCATAAATATCCCGTCGTTTCTATGAAGAAAGAATAAGAGCTGTCACTCTTCCCACAACATTCTCCTCACACGCGCGCACACACACGTGTGCACACACACACAAACACGGAGAAAGGCAGCTAAACCCAAAACCAAAGACCCGCTATTTAGGAGTGTGATCACTTATGAGTATGTTTGGGGCAACAGAAAGTGTGACTTAACAGTTAGGAGGTATTCACACGATAAACCACGGAAGCAGCTGCTCGGGTCGGCTAACGACGCGACAAGGCCAAGGCCACAAGCCCTGGTCCGTTGTCTTTGCCTTGCCTCGCGGCCTCATCACCCCACGTCCCAAGACGGGCCGCGCGTATTCAAGGCCGGAAGAGGTCAGGGCAGGGGGCTCTGCAGGCTGCGACTTTTCTGTTTCGTCAGGACAGCAAACGCTGTCCTGCAGTCCCGCTCGGTGACTTCTGCCAGGGGCTTCCTGGCCCGAATCGTAGCTGCTTACCCAACGTTAGGGCGGAGTCGGCTCGTCCCTCTCCCCTGCCCCTCTCCCCGCTCGTGCTCTCTCTCTCTCTCTCTCTCTCTCTCTCTCAAACGAGTAAGTAAGATCTGAAAATAAATAGTGAAGCGAGCTCGCCGGGGAGAACTCGCCCAGCAGGAGGTTAATACTGGCACGGCGTGTGCCCGTCACCGCGGTTCGGGCAGGAGCCTTGAAGGGCGTCCCAGTTTCTTCAGAGAGGGTAGCATGGGAGGCCTTCACCTTGACCCCGAGCTGAGCAATCTGCGGTGACCACGAGCGCCCTGGTCCTCTCAGGCGCACCGCGCTCGCCCTCCGGGCAGGCCCTCGCTGCGCACGATAACCTGAGCGGGCTCTGGGGTGTCACGGCTGCCCTCAGGCACTGCGGGACCCCTGAGACCCGCCTCCTGTGGGACGGGGTCTCCTCCAGCCTTGTCAGGCGGACAGTCGCCCAGCAGCTTCTGTGGGTGGGGGGCAGCGCGGGGGACGAACGCGGGCCGTTTGGGCCGTGCGGCCTGGCTGTCCCGGCTCGAGGCGCGCTCCCGGGCCACCTTCCTGCAGGACGGACACGGCGCGGCCCACCGCCGTCGTTTCAGAACCGCTCGGCTGTGTTTTTGCACCCCAGCTTGCTGCTCTTATTGTCTCTTTGTTTGTCTCAAACTTGCAGGCGCCTCTTAGCCCAGGTAACCGCCGAACGCCCTGCCCCGGCCGCCCCTCGCTCCGAGCTCAGCCGTCCCCTGGGGTCTCTCCGCAGCCCCTTCAGCCTGTGCGCGCAGAGCACACGTTCCAGGCTCTCCGTTCAGCGCCTGCTCCGGCCCCTGAGAGCAGCGCGGAATGCGGGCAGCGAGCTCACATCTGCACGAGGCTGAGCGTGAATCATTCCGGGGTGCCTTCAAGTGTGCAAGCAGCGACGGTTTTTTTTTCTGCTGCCCAACCATGTGTAAAAGGCCTGTAGATGAAGGGATCCCTTCGTCCTAAAGTTGGATCCTTCTCTCCGCTACAACTGCTTAGAAAAATTACGCCTTTTAGTTCAAGCCCAGGCTGCGGAGGCCAGCACCCCACCTCGCGCTGTCTTCTGTGCGAGGCTTTTACAAAACCTGGTTCCCAAAGCCCTGGTGCCTGCAGCGCGCTCTCCATATAAACAGCAGCTCCCGCGGGCGAAGGTGACACGAGCCACGAGAGGAGGAAGCCCGCGTGGCTGCGCCTCGGGCCTGACGCCCCAGACCCTGGTAGGACGGCTGAGAGCTAAATGAGTGTGCGGGTGTGAGAAACACCTACCGGCTCAGGACAGCCTCCCCGGGCGCCAGGGTCAAGGCCGCGCTCGCTGAAGGCCACACCTCAGTTCCTGGGCCGGGCCCCCGCTGAAAAGACTCGCCACATTACGTCGGTTGGGCTCTCAGATTTCTGGCTCCTCATAATAGATGTTGTACGCAATGCATGTTCCCTGCCCAAAGGCTGAGCCAGTTGAGAAAAAAGAAGGGAAAAGCATGGCATGTGGAATGAGACCGAATGTGTCTCCCCAGAATTCATGTAACGGCCCCAATCCCCAGTGTGATGGTGCTAGGATGCGGGGTCTTTGGGGGCGTGATGAGCTCATGAGAGTGGAGCTCTCGCGAGCGGGATGGGTGCCCTTGTGAAAGAGGCCGCACCACCAGTGAGGACACCGCGAACGGACGGCTGTCTCCGAACCAGGAAGCGGCTCTCGCCAGGCCCCGAACCGTGACGACACCTGGATGTGGGACTTCTCGGCTTCCAGAACTGTGAGAAAGAACTTTCTGCTGTTCATAAGGCATCCGCTCTCTGTTGCTCTGTGGTCGCAGCCCACGCAGGCTAAGATGGGGAAGCGCACGGCCGTGCTGGCACGGGTCGAGCTGCGGGCGTGTATCCATGGCACGTGTTTTCGAACGGTCCCTCCCCTGAACCAAAGGGCAGACCTCGTCCGCCGGAGGGCAGGGAGAAGAGCAAAGGCCTGGCGTCCGCAGGCAGCAGGAAGCAAAGGGAAAAGAAAGAGGAAGGGAGGGTACGTCTGCTTGCGGATGTACCAATTAAACTCAGTTCCTTCTTTTCTGGGGAGGAATGAATATCACAGCGAGGAATAAGGAAGGAGGAAATACGCTCAGGGAGGTGAAGGGATGTGTCCAAGACTGCGGCAATCGGGGTAGTGTTCACACTGGAATTTGCACCTGGCCACCGTGCCCTGATGTCTAGGAAGTGGCTAACCACGTCTGGATTTGTACACCTCTGTTCCTCGTACATACAACTCTGAGTGTTTGCAATGTCGCTCTCACCCCTGCCTATCAGAGACTGTAACTGTACGATGATCTTGGAATCTCCAGGTCCTGATACCCTGCCTGACACATAGTAGAAATTCAGTACGTGCTTTTTGAGCTCCACTGAATGGAGCCGCTGTCTTTAGAAGGAACGCATGAGGGGCCTGGGTGGCTCAGTCGTTAAGCGTCTGCCTTTGGCTCAGGGCATGATCTCAGGGTCCTGGGATCGAATTCCGCATCGGGCTCCCTTCTCCGCAGGAAGCCTGTTTCTTCCTCTCCCACTCCCCCTGCTTGTGTTCCTATATCGCTGTCTCTCTGCATGACTGTTTCTGTTCCTGTTAACAGCTCCTGTATAACAAATTATCTCCCAAAGCAAGAACTTAAAGCAACCATTGATTTTCTGGGGGATGTTGTGGGTCAATAATGCTGGGAGGGTTGGGTCAGACTGTGCCTTCTTGGGGTCTCTTGCGTGGTTCTGTCAGACGTTGGCTTCTGTCATCTGAGGGTCTGGCTGGGCTGGCGTCCACGATGGCTCTTCTGGTGGCGGGCAATCATTGCTGGCTGTCGTGTGGATGAAGCTATGCGGGGACAGCCTCCTCTCCGGTCTGATGCTCTGGCGTAGTCACACGTATCCGTGGTGCGGGCTTGCCCTGAGCAGGTGTCCTGAACCGACCAGGTAGAAACCACACGGCCTTTTCTGACCTGGCCCTGGAAGCCACACAGCCTGGGGAGACACTGCTCCTGCATTTTATTGGTGTAATGTAGTTACTGAGGCCAGCTCTCAGTCAAAGTGTGGAGAGATAGACCCCACCTCTTGATGGAAAAAATGCCAATGAATTTGAGGACCGGTTTTGAACTTGCCACGTGACCTTTCCCATTCAATTACATGTCCTCCTCTCTCCAGTAAACTTCTCATAGGCAATCCATAATTTACCTCCTTTGAGCTGCATTCTTCACTTAACTGATAAATTAACTAATTTTTAACTGTTTTAATGAACTCTGACAAATAAATATATTGTTTCTTTAAAGAAAAGTATTCATTTTACAAAGGGCTTTCAGAACTGAAAATAATAGCTTAAAAATACCATAACTTTCGAGCATGATCCTGTGTGAAGAATATATTTTTGAGGAGATGAGGCTTTCAGTGGGTCTGACATCGCACAACATCGGTACCTAACTACATATAGATGGACCAAAATGTGAGGATTGTGCCTAAGTAAACAGATTTATGTGAAGTCCCAGAAAGTCAAATGCAATTCATCCATTGCCAGACTTAACTGAGGTAGAATTTATCGGTTAAATTTTAGTGTACTGACTGTTGACCTGGAAAGCTGCTACTTATCTGAAAAAGTGGAAAATTCTCAAAAAAACAATTTTTAACTTGAGAAATACATAGTGTGCAGTACTCTAGAAGAGAAAAGCATAGAGTGGGTCCAGTCTAACAGAATGCCATGATGCTCTAAATCCCTGTAATGGTTGGTTTAGGTGGTTTGGTGATAAGGAGAAGAGCAAAGGGACCTAAGATTGAGACCACATTCAGCGAAAAAGGGAAAATGCTATTTTAGACAGTGGAAAAAGCAATTTATATTTCAGTAAAAAAAGATGCCTGTAGGTTTTCCACTGGGGGCAATGTATCAGACTAAATATGTTTTTAAAGAAAACTCTCCTGGTAAAAAAACTAATACAAAATCTGTTTTGAGAATACATTTTTATGTCGAAGCATAATATATATACAGAAAGTGCACAACTCATTAATCTATATAGCTCTTAAACTTTTGCCTCTGGTATATTGAATGTAATGGCAGTGAGATAAAAAATGTCACTAGCATCCTAAAAGCCTGTCTCATGCCTTTCTCAGGCTATTATTCATTCCAAAGTTCATCACTATTCTGATTTCTATAATCATAGTTTGTTTATTTGTGTTTGAACTTTACAGAGAGAGAATGTTAAGGGACGAGCCCTACTCTGTCTAGGTTCTTTGGCCGAACGTACTTTGTGGTATCATCCTGTTTTTAAGTTATTTTTACTGATATGTAATATTGTAATGAATTAATATGCTCCCACTATTTATTCATGCTGCCATTGATGGGTATTTAGATTGTTTACATTTTAGGGAAATGGTTTTCTACTGGGGGTGATTTTGCTCCCCAGAGGACATTGGCAATGTCCAGAAACATTTTTGGTTTTAGAATGGGGTGGGCTGGGGTCGCTATTGGAGTTTAGCGGGTAGCGGGCAGAGATGATGCTAACTGTCCTAGAAAACACAGAGAAGCCTCCCACAGCAAAGAGTTATCCAGTCCAACACGTCAGTAGTACTGAGGTCAAGAAACCCTGGCTTAGGCTTATTGTAGTAGTGTAACGATGAGCTCTGTTGCATGTGTCTTTTGGTGAATTTACATCACGTTTCTCTTGGGTAAATACATGGAAATAGAATGCTTGGCTAGTAAAGCAGGTGAATGTCCAGCTTGAGAATATACGACCACATAGTTTTCCAAAGGAATCTGACAACTTACATTCCCACCGTGGAGAAGAGTTTTGGTTGTTCTATATCCACACCAATATGGTTTTTCTGTCCTTTAATTTTGGTATTTCTGGTGGTTTTTAGTCATATCTCTTTGTGCTTTTGATTTCCATTTCCATGGTGACTACTGATTATGAATACTTTCTCATATGTTTACTGGTCATTAAAATATCCCTTTTTGTGGCGTGCCTGTTCAAGCATCTCACCCAGGACAATTTTCTATAGGGTTGTTTGATGTTTGCTTACTCACTTCTAGGAGTTCTTTACACATTTTTTATACACATCTAGACTCAGGACTTCTCTCTCAATGTGTCTATACTTATGCAGCCTGGCAGTGCAGGGAGTTATCACCTTTTGGGTAAAATCTTGAGGACTGGAGGATGAGTGTTGCTTTCCTTTTTTGCCTCCTACTGAACAAACATCCTGAAAGCATGCTGTATGTTTACTCAGCCAGTCCATGGATTTGAGCAACCAGTTGTACGTATCAGAGGCCAACTCAATCATTTATTTTTAAACTCCAAAACAAAACAAAAAAATCTCCAAAATGAAAAGCACTCTTCCAAGACATTTTTAGAGCCGTCTTCTGCCAGAACTCAGCTTATCTCTTTGTTGACCTGCTCTAAATATCATATAGCATATTTTTTAATGAACAACCCAAATTTATTCACCTTTAACTCCCACACATCATTACGTAACTTTGACAGTGCATCTGCTATATTTACAGCACTGGGCTAAGCCCTTTATATGCATATCAACAAATCCTCAGACACACACACAAAATAATTACTATTATTAGCTCTATTTTACAAATAAAAAGATTGCACATAGGAGTTTAACAACTTACTCAAGATTATGCAGCTAGTATGTACTGAAACCGAAAACCAAGTCTGATCATTTTGGTTCAAAAATCCTGTTTGACTCATTTTAGGAGGCTAAAATTATCCTGATACCAAAACCATAAAAGGACACTATTAGTAAAGAAAGCTACAGGCGAATGTTCCTGATAAATATAGTTGCAAAAATTCTCAATAAAATATTAGCAAACTGAACTCAGCAGCACATTAGAGAGATCATTCATCATGTCATGTGGGATTTATCCCTAGGATGCAAGGATGATTCAACATGTGCAAATCAAAGTGATACACTGCATTAATAGAATAAAATGAATCAATCAACATGATATATCACATTAATTAAATGAAGGATAAAAATTTTATGATCATCTCAAAAGACACAGAAAAAGCATTTGGCAAAATTCCATATACCCATATATGATAAAAACTTTAACAAATCAGACATAGAAGGAGCATATCTCAATATAATAAAGGGCATATACGACAGTCCCACAGCTAACATCATACTCAGTAGTGAAAGGATGAAAGCCATTCTTCTAAGATCAGTAAGGAGACAAGGTATCCCCTCTCACCATTCTTATCCAACACAGTACTGGAAGTCCTAGCCACAGAAAGCAGAAATGAAAAAGAAATAAAAGGCAGTCAGAATTGGAAAGGAAGAAGTAAAATTGTCTTTATATGGAGATGACATGATGTCATGCATAAAAGTCTAAAGACTCAACCAAAAAACTGTGAGATCTAATCAGCAAAATCAGTGAACTTGTAGGATACAAAATTAACATACAAAATCAGTAGTGTTTCTATAAACTAACAATAAAATTTCTGAAAAAGAAATAAAGAAATCAATCCCATTTATAGAAGCATCGAAAACAAGAAAGCATTTGATAAACTTAACCAAGGAGATGAAAATTCTCTTCACTGAAAACTACAAGGCAGTGATGAAAGAAATCAAAGAAGACACAAATAAATGGAAAGGTATCCGTTGTTCATGGATTGAAAGAATTAATATTGTTAAAATGTCAATACTACCAGAGACCATCTATAGATTCAATGCAATCCCTGTCAAGTTTCCAGGGGCACTTTTTACAGAAGTAGATAAATGCTCCTGAAATTTATATGGAACCACAAAGGACCCCAAATAGCCAAAGCAGTCCTGAGAAAGAGTGAAGAAGGAAGTATCACACGTCCTGATTTCAAGCTATACTACAAAGCTGTAGTCATCAAAACAGTATGGTACTTGCATAAAAGCAAACAAATACACCAATGGAACAGAACTGAGAGCCAAGAAATAAATCCAACCATATATGTTCAATTGATATTTGACAAGGGAGCCAAGGATAATCAACGAAAAAAAAGACTGTCTTTACAATTAGTGGTGCTGGGATAATTGGATATTCACATGTAAAAGAATGAAACTAGACTCTATTTTATACCATTCACATAAGTTAACTAAAAATGGTTAAAGACTTAAATGCAAGATCTGAAACCATGAAACTCCTAGAAGAAAACAGAAATAAAACTCCTTGACATGAATCCTGGTAATGTTTTGAATATGAAACACAAAGCACAAGCAACTAAATCAAAAATAAACTAGTGGGGGGGGCGCCTGTGTGGCACAGCGGTTAAGCGTCTGCCTTCGGCTCAGGGCGTGATCCTGGCGTTATGGGATCGAGCCCCACATCAGGCTCCTTTGCTGTGAGCCTGCTTCTTCCTCTCCCACTCCCCCTGCTTGTGTTCCCTCTCTCGCTGGCTGTCTCTGTCTCTGTTGAATAAATAAATAAAATCTTTAAAAAAATAAATAAATAAACTAGTGGGGCTGCATCATCCTGAAAATCTTCTGCACAGCAAAGGAAACCATCAACAAAGTGAAAAGACAGTATATGGAAGGGGAAAAAAATATTTGCAAACTATATATCCGGTAAGGGATTAATATCCAAAATACATACAGAACTCATACAACTCAATAGCAAAATAAATAAATATGTAAAATTTAAAAATAACCCAATTTTAAAATGGGCAAAATACCTGACTAGACATTTCTCCAAAGAATATACATGAAAGGCCAATAGGTACATGAAAAGATGATTAATATCACTATCAGGGAAATGAAACTAAAACCATAATGGGATGTCACTTCATGCCTGTTAGAGTGGCCATTATCAAACAGACAAGAGAGGGGCACCTGGGTGACTTGGTCAGTTAAGCATCTGACTCTTGATTTTGGCTTAGGTCATGATCTCAAGGTTGTGAGATCAAGCCCTGCAACATTCTTTCTTTCCCTCTTCNCTGCCCCCCCCCCAAAAAAAAAAAAAAAAAAAGGAGTGATAACAAATGCTGGCATGGCTGTGGAGTAAAGGGAACTCTTGTGGACTGTTGGTGGGCTTGTATATTAGTGCAGCCCCTATGGAAAACAGTATACAGAATTCTCCAGAAATTAGAAGCTAAACAACCACATGACCTAACAGTTCTACTTCTGAGAATATATCCAAAAGTAACTACAACACCAATTTGAAAAGATACCTGTACCTTCCATGTTCCAAGAAGCGTTATTTACAATGGCCATGATGTGGAAACAACCTAAGTGTCCGTGGATTGATGATGGGATAGAGAAGCTGAGGTACACACAATGGAACATTATTCAGCCGTAAAAAGGGGCATCCTACTATTCGTGACAACAGGGATGGACCCTTGAGGGCATTATACTAAGTGAAATAAGTCAAACAGAGAAAGACAAATACTATATGATCTCACTTATATGTGGAATCAAAAAAAAAAATTAACTCACAACCAACTCATAGAATAAGATAAATAAGACTTGTAGTTACCAAGAGGTGGGTAATGGGGAGACAGGCAACTGAAGGAAGGAGGTCAAAAAAGTACAAACTGCCAGTTATAAGACACATAAGTACTGGGGATGTAATATACAGCCTGATGATCGTATCTATGGTGTGCAGGAAAGTTAAGAGAGTAAACCCTAAGAGCTCTCATCACAGCAGAAAATTTTGTTTCCTTATTCTTTTCTTCTTTCTTTTCTTTTTTTTAAAAATTATTATTAGGATATGTTAGTCAGCCTACGGTACCTCCTTAGTTTTTTGGTGTAGTGTTCCGTGATTCAGTGTTTGCGTGTAACACCCAGTGCTCATGCGGTACGTGCCCTCCTTACCACCCTTCTTTCTTGTCTTTTTACTGCATCTGGATGAGAAGACAGACGGTAGCTGAGCCTGTGGTAATCATTTGACCACATGTACAAATCACGCTCTACCTCTTAAATGTATACAATGCTGTATGTCAATTATTTCTCAGTAAAACTGGAAACATTGCGATTTGGTGAAGCGCAACGTTCTCCGCTTCAGTGCGATCATAGTCCCAAATGCAAACGTGACGGACGTGCTTCTGCTCTCGCGTGACCTCGTTTCACACGTATGGAAACGGCCGCCATGTTGCTTCTTCAGGTTTCCTCTTGGTGTTTTCTTGTTGATGATGATGGGAAGGAGGAGGAGGAGAAAGATGAGGACGGTGACAATGAATCGCCTAGCCCGGCTTCCTTTATAAAGTACAAAGTAGGGTAATCTCGGGGGGAGGGAGAATTTCATTCACCTCAAGGGGAACAGATGGCTCAAGCGTAGATGGAGCTAGACAAGCACAACTGGGAAGCGGAGCCTGTTTCTAAGCATACAGCGGGCTAATAAAAGAAAACAAACACGTACAACCAGTGTGGAGTGAGATAACGAGAAAACACTGCAGCCAAACCACAGGACGAGCCGGGAGAGCAGAAAGGGAGGCTTCCCCATACAACAGCATGTGTAGCTCCCTAGTTACCCATCTTGAAAACGTTTCATCTCCATTTTCTTACTGGTGACTCCCTGAAGGCAGAGACGGGAGTGAATGAACCAAACCCTTTGGGCTGCACATACTCGGGTCTAGTTCCAGGACTTTGCCACGTACCAGCTGCGTGTCTTCAGAGAAGCTGCTTGATCTGCGAGGTTCAATGTTCTCATCTGTAGAATGACTGTTAAAAGCCGGCTTTCCTGGGATTTTGTGAAGGGTAATTTGCATGCAAGGGTTTTATTGGGCTCTCTCCGGATCACACCTGGGGGGGAGGGAAAGAAGCAAAATTGGGTCGAGCGGAAGTTGGACTGCTGTGTTGTTGTAACGGAAACCTCAGCTGATCTTGCAGGGGCTCTGGAGCTGGGATGATCCTTCTGAGTTGTCCTGCCCCAGGCAAAGCATCAGGCCCTTAAAGCCCTCCCCGTGGACCAGACGTTGCTATGGGTTGTTTCCAGGGAGGATGTGTGACCTTGGGTAGGTGCTCTCTTTAGTTTAGGCCGGTTCCCTGAGAGCTGCTGCCCTCAAGCGCTGGGGGAACAAGTGCTTCCATTGTGAAGGGGGAGCTGGATTGTGCCCCACGGTCTCACGAGAAGAGATACAGCCCTGATCCCATGATTCAGTAGATGCCTCCTCACTCAGCTCCCCTTCCCAGCATCTCACCATGCTTTTCCCCACAATGCTGTAATTGGACATCAAGCAGACACCACTCACTCCACCCTAGGGTTTGTCTGTCTTCCTGGTCTCCGTCCGAGGTTTCTATGCTGACAGCCATTTCCTGAGGTTATAGCATGCTTTTCTGGCAAGACCTAGCCACTTGATTCAGAGATTGCCTTTGAGAGGTTCCCAAGAGCAGTCAGATTTTCAAGCCCGGGTCCTGGATCTGTGTACCACGAGCATCGTTGCACATGTACGCTCATCTCTGCTGTAGTCCAGATCCTACAGCTTAATCTCCAAATGTCATTCTGGCACTAGTCGGCAGCACAAAAAAGTGCTAAGAGCCAGAGAGATCAGGTAGGAGTCAACAAACCAAGTGCCACTGAAAGGATTTGCATCGAGGGTGGGCCTTTTCCCCAAACAGTCAGAGAAGGGTGACCTGGTTGGGAATAACTAGCCAGCTATTGGATGGCACTCCCCACGTGGCCGTTGAGTCTTAGTTTGTATATTATGTGAACCCTTCCAAAGCATCAGTGATGGCTTTGATTAGTGGCAGCTAATATTTATGGAGCCCTAGCCATGTGTCCATTCTGGGCTAAGTGCTCCATGTGCGTTATCCACACCGCAACCCTCAGCTCCTGCGAGGAGAAGAATGTTACCGTCTCCATTTGTAACTGAGGAAATGGCCTGAGGTTTGCGGAGGGTGAAGGATCTCGCACCTGCCCCTTTAGATCCATAAATAATCCGTAGGCCAAGGAGGGGAACAAAACCTCAGAATGTGACNTGTTACCGTCTCCATTTGTAACTGAGGAAATGGCCTGAGGTTTGCGGAGGGTGAAGGATCTCGCACCTGCCCTTTAGATCCATAAATAATCCGTAGGCCAAGGAGGGGAACAAAACCTCAGAATGTGAACTGATTTGCAAGCAGGATCTTTGAAGCTGCAATGAGTTAAGGATCTCAAGATGAAATCAGCTCCACATCCAATGACTAGTATCATAAGATGAGTTGAAGCCATGGAGACACACACAGAAGGAAAGGCCATGTGAGGACAGAGGCAGAGATTGGATGGATGTGGCCACAAGCAATAGAACTGGGAGAGTCAAGGGAGGGCTGTCCTCTAAAGTCTTCAGAGAAAAGGTGTGGCCCCGCTGGCACTTTGATTTCAGACTTCTGAAATCTTCTGCGGGAGAACTGAGCAAGAATACATCTCTGTGGTCTTAAACCAGAACATTTGTGGAATGTCTTACGGAAGCCCTAGGAAACTGATAACGTGGTGTAATAGAAACTGAGCTAACCTGGGAACCACTTCTTGTCCTCTGGGCTAATGTGATCTACAAAATGAAGAGATTGGTCCCAATGGCCCCTAGGATCCCCTTCATGTTTGTCAGTGTATGATCCTAAGCTGTGCCTTTCCCTCACATAATCTCTGTGCTATCCGTTTCATCTTCACATCTGTTGGGTCCGGCACACAGGCAGCCACTCAGCTCCTTCAATATACCTTTGTAAATGGTTTTTCTCCTACGAATCTCTTACATAAAATGAAATCTAAAATTACTTCAATTTTGAAAAAACTCTTCATTTGTTCTTGCAGTCTCTTCACCTGCTAAGCCAGGCCCTTACAGCATAAATGAGAGGTTCAAAAGTTATTGCAAAGCACTTGGATTCACCTGACTCTTCGCTTCAGTGGGCCATGTCAGCAATGTCCAGGCCCTAGAAAGAGCCTGACTCTCAGAAGCAATCACATCAGTCACCTGAAAAAGGTTGAAGGCTCTGAAACGCAGGACTTTTTACAGCACAGATAACGCCCACACGCACAGTCTTCCTTAAACTTTTGCAAGACAAGACCATGACCCACATCTTCCCGAATCAACGGGGCAGCAAAATTAAAGCAACATCAAAGTAGATTCCTACCCTTAAAACTCTTTGCTCCTCAGTGACCCCATAAATAAATCTAGACATGGATCATACTCCCTCACTTAAGATATCTCGCTTATGTGCCCGNATCTCGCTTATGTGCCCGTGGCTGAATACCAAAGCAGCAGGGAACTGAAGTGAAGAAGGGTTAGTTAACACTCAGCTAATAAGTAAGGGAACTAGAATCAAACTTAACTCCATTTGACTCCAGATTGTGTGCTCCTGATTCCTACCCTACTTTCACCCCTTCCCCGTACTCTGGTTTGGAGGGTGGCTTAGCTAGAAGCAAGAATGAAGACAATGAGGCTAGTTAAGAGACATGCAATTTTCCAGGTAAGAGACAATATGCACTTGAATGAAGGTAGGAGTGATACTTTAAGGAGTGGCTTGCAGTTTTCAGGAGGTGGAAGTTAGATATGGGGGTTGATTTGCAGGAGAGGGCATTGGGATGGAGGACACCTAGTTTTGTGTCTCAGTAAGTGAGTCAATGGTGGGAGCACAGGAGGAGAAGAGATAGCTTGAGTTCAGTTTTGGACACACCAGTCGTATCTCCATTCTTGTATAGATGCTCAGGAGACAGTTGTCTAAACGGTATGTGTATTAGGATCAACGTGTACATCTCCCAGGTTGGCTTGGCCTCTCCTGCTTCCCAAACACTTGGCCACTTGCTTAATGGAGAAAGCCCAGACTGCTGCCATTTAGACTGTCAGCATGGCTGGGGGTCCCAGTCACCTCTCAGGGGACCAGCCTCTGGCTGCCTCCATTGTCCCCAGGATGGTGGAAGCCACTGTGGCTCTCCAAACCTGGCCGGATGGGATCCAGAGGTGCTGGCTTCTCCCACGACTTCTGGACTCAGATGAAATGCTATCCTGGGAGACTGGCTTCCCCAACAGCTTCTCATAACCTGGAAGTGAGCCCCACATTTGGTGTGGAGGTTACTTAGAATGTAGGAAGATATCTCAACTGAGTATGAGTGTTGAAATAGTAGGTTTAAAAAGAAAAGAAAGCGATCCCAGATTCTGAGTTCAGGGAAAACTGTTCATGAGTGAAGATGAAATGAAGTAGATAAAATATGGTATGAAACTAAAATAATTTAAAAGTTCATCACACTAAGTGAGTAACATTAGACTGTACATCCTATAACACCCCATTACTTCTGCTAGTATTATGACGTATTTTGAAATATAGTAATAACTGTTGTTTGATATTTATAGAACTGCTTTAGTCTAGCTGCAGGACAGGTAGCATAAGATAACGTGTAAAGGGTTAGGTAGTAAATCCTAATGCCCCAAGCTTATCGAACCCTTTGGGCTTTTGGAGGTGGCAGTAGAACATTATTTTGGAGTAGTGACATGAATCAATCTGGAGAAGCCTTCTGTTACAAAGCTCACTAAGACCCCCTCTTTCTCCATAAGCAACTCCTAGGGCATTTATCTTATAAAGACATTTTACAGCAAGCAATGCAAAGGAAATACTCGGAAATGTTGGAATTTCTGTAGTCCTTCAAATTTCTCTACGTGTATGTAAAATTAGTTCTGTCCGTTGGTCTTGAAGGTCTGTGTTTGTGTTTGCACACAGGGGTGGGGCATGGGTCTATTCTGTTGCCTTGCATGCCAACCAGTCTCACTCCCCCTAGAGAGAGAAGTGGATTTATTGTCCCTTGTTTCTCTTCCATTCCCTTGCTGCCTATTTAACCAATAAAAAACATTCTTGCCTGGCTTCTTTTATAAAGATAAAGTGTAGTCCTAAGGGACTGAAACAGTTCTTGGCTTGAGGTTACTGTCTAATTGTGATACTATTGCCTTGAAAAAAAGAATTTGCAGCTTTTGAGTTATTGAAGTCTGTGAGTAAAAAGAGGTCTGGGAGAGTGAAGAAAACTCAGCATGACGAGGGCTGCGCGTAGATTTCACGTTTTTATTGTTGCTAAATGTCTAAACCTGAGTTACTTAGAAGCAATCTGCATATGTAGAATTCATTATCAGCAGCTTCGTGGTATATCAAATACATAATTTCCAACGGTTTGGGTGATAATTTTGTGGTACTTTGTTAGGATTTTCAAAATCTTTTGAAATCATAAATCTGAAGAAAAAAATGAGACGCAGACTCATTCCTACTCTAAGGAAAATACCTCAGTATTCTCATCCCAT
>NC_048225.1:70378215-70400105 GCF_002007445.2 Ailuropoda melanoleuca
GAGAGAGGGAACACAAGCAGGGGGAGTGGGAGAGGAAGAAGCAGGCTCATAGTGGAGGAGCCTGATGTGGGGCTCGATCCCATAACGCCGGGATCACGCCCTGAGCTGAAGGCAGACGCTTAACCGCTGTGCCACCCAGGCGCCCCTGTTTTGTTTTGTTTTAACAACAGCTGTGTTGGGATATAATTCATTTACCGTAAGAGTCACCCTTTTAAAGTATACAGTTCAGTGGGTTTCAGCGTATTCCCAGAGTTGTGCCAATATCAGCGCCATGTAATTTTACAATATTTTCATCGTCTCAACAAGAAACCCTGTACACACATCAGTTGTTTCTCACTCCCCATGTCTAGACCTTGGCAACTACTTATCTGTGTTTTGTCTCCTTGGATTTGCCTGTTCTGGACGTTTCCTAGAAATGGAATCAGATCTCTGGTGGAGGGGTTTTTACACTTCATACTATTTTCAAGGTCTGTCCGTTGGGCCTTTTCATAGTATCAGCACTTCATTCCTTTCTGTTACTGAATAATTTTCTATTATACAAGTATAATAACTTGTTCATCTACTCATCAGATGACAGACGTCTGGGTTGTTTCTACTTTTTCACTATTATGAAAAATGCTGATATGGACATTTATGTCCAAGTTCTTATATAGACATATTCTTTCATTTCTCTTGAGGAAATAACAATATGTGCAATTGCTGGGCCATGTGCTAATTCTGTTTAGTAATAGGAAGAACTACCAAACTGTTTTCCAAAGTGAAAGCACAATTTGACGACCTCTCAGCAGTGTATGAAGGTTCTATTCTCCTCATCTATTCCACCACTCATTATTAGCTGTCTTTTTCATTCAGCATGCTTTTGGGTGTGAAGTTATATCTCTTCGTGCTTTTGATTAGCATTTCCTAAGTGCTAATGATGCTGACCATCTTTTCACATACTGATTGGCCCTTGGTATACCTTCTTTAGCAAAAGTCTTTATTTATTTATTTTTTTAAGTAGGCTCTACACCCAAAATGGATTTGAACTCATGACCCTGAGGTCGAGAGTCATGTGCTCTACCAACTGAACCAGCCAGGCCCCCCTTTGCCCACTTTTAATTGAGTTATTTATCTTTTTATTGTTGGATTGTAAGTGCTGTTTATATATTAGGGATAGCAGCTTCTTTTCAGATATATAATATCAAAATATTTTCTCTTGTTCTGTGGGTTCTCTTTTCACTTTCTTGATGTTGTCCTTTGAAGCACAAAAGTGACACATTTTCATGAAGTTTAAGGAATCTATCTTTACTCTTGTTGCTTCTGCTTTTGGTGTCAGATCTAGGAAATGATTCCCTAACCCAACGCCATGAAGGTTTTTCTTAGAGGATTAGAGTTCTTAGATTGAAGTTTATGATCCGTACTGAGTTACTTTTTGTAAATGGTGTGATAGAGAGATTCAACCTTATCCTTTGCATGTGGATTCTAGTTGTGCCAGCACCATTTGTTGAAAAAGCTATTCTTTCCTCTTTTAAAATTTTTAAAAAAGATTTTATTTATTTATTTGAGAGAGAGTGAGTGAAAGTTTGAACGGGGGTGGGGAGAGGAAAGGAAACATAGAGAGAGAAGCAGACTCCCTGCTGAGCAGGGAGCCCAACATGGGGCTCAATCCCAGGACCCTGGGATCATGACCTGAGCCAAAGGCAGACTTTTAACCAATAGACCCATCTAGGTGCCCTTATTCTTTCCTCTTTAAATGGTCTGGCATCCTTAACAAAAAATCAATTGACCGTAACAATAGGCACATGAAAAGCTGCTCAACATCACTAATCATCAGGGAAATGCAGATCAAAACCACATGAGATATCGCCTCACACCTGTCAGAATGGCTAGTATCAAAAAAATGAGAAACAAGTGTTGGCAAGGATGTGGAGAAAGAAGAACCTCCATGCACTATTGGTGGGAATGTAAACTGGTGCAGCTTCTCTGGAAAAGAGTAGGGTCCCCAAAAAACTAAAAATACAGGTACCATTTGATTCAGTAATCCCACTTTTGGGTATTTACCCAAAGAAAACCAAAACAATAATTTGAAAAGACATATGTGCCCTATGTTTATTGCAACATTATTTATAATAGTCAAGCTATTGAAGCAACCTAAGTGTCCATTGATAGATAAATGGATAAGGAAGATGTGATATATATATTCATATATATATATGAATATATATATATATATACAGCCATAAAAATATTACTCAGACACAAAAAAGAATGAAATCTTGCTATTCATAGCAGTATGGGTGGACTTTGAGGGTATTATTTTAAATGAAATAAACCAGAGAAAGACAAATACTATATGATTCCACTTATAAGTGTAATCTAAGAAACAAAACGAGTGAAAAACACCCAACAGCAACAAAAATAGAAACAGATGGATAAATATAGAGAACAAGCTCAGAGTTGCCAAAGGGCAGAAAGGTGGGGGCTGGGTGAAGTAGGGACGGGATGAAGACGTACAAACTTCCAGCTATAAAATGTAGGTCACGGGTATGAAGAGCGTAGCATAAGGGATATAGTCAATAATATCGTAATTACTTTGTTTGCTGACAGATGGTAACTCCCCTATCACAGTGAACGCTTTGTAATGTATGCAATTGCTAACTCACTGTTTTACACCTGAAACTAATATAAAATTGCACATCAACTATACTTCAATAAAAAATTGGATCAATTAAGATAAGTAGATAAAACAAAATCCTTGGAATTTCTTGTGATAAGAGGGAAAAAAAAACCCACTGGCCAGGGGCACTTGGCTGGCTCAGTTGAAGAGCGCCACTCTGATCTCAGGGTTGTGAGTTCAAACTTCACATTGGGTGTAGAAATTACTTAAAAATAAAATCTTCAAAAAAAATCAGTTGAACACAAAGTTATGGGTCTTATTTTGGGTTCAACTCTATTTCTTTGACCTCTGTGCCCCTTCTTACGCCATTGCCACACTACCTTGCTTTCTGTGATTCCTGTAACTTTGCAGTAGATTTGAAACAAGGAAGTGTGAACCCTCCAACTTTGTTCTCTTTCTTAAAGATTGTTTTAGATAATCTTGGCCTCTTTGAATTTCGATATAAATTTTTAGGACCGGTATGTAAATTTGTCCAAAAAAGGTAGATAAGATTTTGATAGGGTTTGCATTAAATCCATTGTCAATGTAGTTTGAAATTACATTTATCTTACGAATGAGTTAGGACATATTTTTCATATTCTTTTTTTTTTTTTTAAAGATTATTTATTTATTTATTTATTTGACAGAGATAGAGACAGCCAGCGAGAGAGGGAACACAAGCAGGGGGAGTGGGAGAGGAAGAAGCAGGCTTCCAGCAGAGGAGCCCGATGTGAGGCTCGATCCCCCAATGCCGGGATCACGCCCTGAGCCGAAGGCAGACGCTTAACCGCTGTGCCACCCAGGCGCCCCTATTTTTCATATTCTTAAGCCGACTTTTATTTATGTTTCTGGACTGAAGGCTCATATCTTTGGCTCATTTCTTTTCGGGTGTCAGTTCTAGATCGGTTCTTATAACACTTAAATTATGCTTGAAAACAAGCCTGGAGGGATGGGGAGTTCCTGAGATACACTGGGGTATTGACTTATATGTGCCATTCTCTACGTCCTCTTAGAAGAATTAGGTGTACTAGTCTAATGATATTTCTGATTAAAATAACTAGACCCACATTTCAATTAACGAGAAAAAAATTAACGAAAAAAAAAATTAACAGATTGAAAAATGTTCCAAAATAACTTTCATCAAAATTGTCAGACATTCCATACTTGGAAGAAAGTCATTTCAAGGACAAGTCAATTTATTTTTATTGTACATTTTTCTACCAGTTTTTTTCTTCAGTTGTTTTATTTATCTGCTCTTCATGGAAGTAATTTATACATTTCTTGCCTTCTCTCTGTTTTGCAGGAATTTCCCCTTAGTGTTTTGTATGTTATTTCTCTCTTCTTCCCTTACCTATGGGTTTGTACTTATTTATGCCTCTCTTTTATCTTCAAGTTTTCTAACTATAACTTATAAGTCTTAAATTTAGCCCAGTCAGGCTCCTTGGAAGAAAAAAACCTTAGGTATATAGCTACATCTTGGTCAGAGAAACAGACAACTCCTGGATGTGTCAAGGCCAGATAACCGAGTGTCAACCCGAGGCACGCGGTGATGGAGGGACAGGGAGCATCACCCCCAGAATGATCACGGCTGGTTGCCAGCGGTTCTGCTGTTCTCTCAACTGTGCTTGAATGAGATGCTAAGTTCAGGTCTTTGAGAGCTTTTGTTTCAAGTATAAAGACCTCTTATTCTATCCCCCTGGAGTGCTGAAAGGGGTGCATTTTCATTCACTCTGAACTGGCTCTCAGTGCCAATGAACATTAATCAATTCTAGATCACTAAAGGGCACTGACTGTCCTTGATAATGCATTAGAGAAATGAATAAGGCAATGGCATTATAACATAATTAAATTTAATTCATAAGCAAGGTAAGATGACCATGCATTTTTTTAAAAAGATTTTATTTATTTGTCAGAGAGAGTGTGCACACAAGCAGGGGGAATTGCAGGCAGAGGGAGAAGCAGACTCCCCGCTGAGCAAGGAGCCTGATGTGGGACTCAATCCCAGGAACCTGGGATCATGGCCTGAGCCAATGGCAGATGCTTAACTGACTGAGCACCCAGGCGTCCCATGACCATGTGTTTTCTGCAAGTTTTCTCTAAGAGCCTGCTCTGTCTCTTCTCCAGTCAGCTCCTCGGAGGAGCTAATGTTCACCATCCGTCCAGTCTCTTTCACTTCTTTATTCTAAGTTGTCCCGTATTGGATCTCATCATTATTTGTGGTGATAGACACATCTTTTCTAAATACCAACCTAGGGCTCTCATGGGGACATGGCTAGACGGAAAGATAAGAATGTATTATAGAGTTTCAATGTGGTTAAGCATGGCATTTTCACTGAAGAATGATAGGAATGGAATTTTGCCTGCATTTAATCTTTCTCTTAAGGAGCCCAAAGTTCTTTATAAATGTGGCTGTGAATTATCTTTGCATCGCTTGGAAGTGGTGCAAATTTGGAAGGCTTGTCCTGGCACTAGTATTAACAGACAGCACTGACATTTGCCATTCTAGTTAACCATGTTCTCTAGGCCTTTTCAATTTAGTTGTTTTAGAAGATCAGATTTTATTCAGGTATGGCTAAGGCTATTTTATCAAAAAATTGAGGAAAGAAAGGAATTAACCTTTATATAGGTCCTTGTATGTACCAGGAGCTATGCTAACATCTGCAAATCAATCAACATGAAACACCACATTAACAAAATCAAGGGTAAGAAATTATATTAAGGATCATCTCAACAAATGCAGAAAAAGCATTTGACAAAATTCAGCATCAGTTTATGATGAAAACTCTCAACAAAGTGAATATAGAAAGAACGTAACTCAATATAATAATGACCATATATGACAAGCCCACAACTAACATCATAGTCAACAGTGAAAAGCTGAAAGCTTTTCCTCTAAGATTAGGAACAAGACAAGGATTCCCCACTCTTATGACTTTTTTCCAATATAGTACAGAAGTCCTAGCCAGAGCAGTTAGGCATGAAGAAGAAATAAAAGACAGGAAAGGAAGGAGTAAAATTATCAAAATTTGGAATGGAAGAAGTAAAATTGTCAGAATTTACAGATGACATAATATTATACATGGAAAACCCTAAAGACCCCATAAAACACTATTAGAACTAATAAATGAAATCAATAAAGTTACGTGATATGAAAATAACACACAGAAATTGGTTGCATTTTTATACATTACTAATAAGCCATCAGAAAGGGCAATTAAAGGGCGCCTGGGTGGCTCAGTCGTTAAGTGTCTGCCTTCAGCTTAGGGCCTGATCCCAGGGTCCTGGGATCGAACCCCTCATCGGGCTCCCTGTTCTGCTGGGAGCCTGCCTCTTCCTCTCCCACTCCCCATGCTTGTGTTCCCTCTCTTGCTCGCTGTCTCTTTCTCTGTCAAATAAATAAATAAAATCTTTTTTTAAAAAAAGGGCAATTAAGAAAACAATCCCATTTATAATTGCATAAAGAGAATAAAGTGCCCAGGAATAAATTTAACCCAGAGGTGAAAGACCTGTACTCTACAAACTAGAGGACAACGATGAAAGAAATTAAAGATGACAGAAATAAATGAAAAAATATACATGCTCATGGATTGGAAGAACTAATGTTGCAAAATGTCCATACTACCCAAAGCAAGCTAGAGATTCCATGCAATCCCTATCAGAATACCAATGACATCTTTCACATAACTAGAATGAAGAATCCTAAAATTTGTGTGGAACCACAAAAGAGCTCAAATAGCCAAAACAGTCCTGAGAAAGA
This sequence comes from Ailuropoda melanoleuca, assembly GCF_002007445.2. Lineage (NCBI taxonomy): Eukaryota > Metazoa > Chordata > Mammalia > Carnivora > Ursidae > Ailuropoda > Ailuropoda melanoleuca. The sequence goes on from NC_048225.1 coordinate 70,384,608, forward strand.
AGAACAAAGCTGCAGGTATCACAATCCCTGATGTCAAAATATACTACAAAACTATAATAATCAAAACAGAACCATGCTGGCATGAAAACGGACACATATATCAATGGAACAAAAGAGTCCAGAAATAAAGCCACACATAATATGATCAATTAATCTATGACAAGGGAGGCAAGAATATACAATGGGGGAAAAGACAGTCTTTTCGATAAATGGTGTCAGGAAATCTGACCAGCTATATGCAGTAGGATAAACTGGACCACTATTTTATATTATATAGAAAATTACTTTAAAATGAAGTAAAGACTTGAATGTAAGACCTGAAACCATTAAAACCCTAGAAGAAAACACAGACAGTTCTTTGACATTGGTTTTAGCAATATTTTGGGGGAGCAGTCCCAGGTAACGGCAACAAAAGCTAAAACCAACCGGTAAGACTACATCAAAGTTAAAGAGCTTCTGCACAGTGAAGGAAACCATCAACAAATTGAAAAGACAACCTAGTGAATAGGAGAAGATATTTGAAAATTATACATCCAATAAAAATATCCAAGATATGTAAAGAACATATACAACTTAATATCAAAAATACAAAAAAGATTAAAAAGTAGATGAAAGACTTGAATAGTCATTTTTCCAAAGACAAACAGATAGCCAACAGACCATGTGAAAAGCATCTTTTCATGTTAAAAGTTGCGAAACATCACTGACCATCAAGGAAATGAAAACCAAAATGACAATGAGATATCACCACCTGCTTGTCAGATTGGCTATTATCAAAAAGACAAAAATAACAGGTGTTGGTGAGTATATGGAGAAAAGTGAAACTCATACACTGTTGGTAGGAATTTCAATTGGTACAACCACTCTGGAAAACAGTATAGATAGTCCTCAAAAGATTAAAAATAGAAATACCATATGATCAAACAATACCACTTTTGGGTATTTTGCGAAGAAAACAAAAGCACCAATTTGAAGAGACATATGCACTCGTGTTCATTGCAGCATTATTTACAATAGCCAAGATATGGAAGCAGTCCAAGTGTCCCTCGACTAATGAATGGATAAAGAAAATGTGATGTATATATGACGGAATATTACTCAGCCATAAAAATGAATGAGAGCTTGCCATTTGTGCAACATGGATGGACCTGGATGGTATTACGCTAAGTGAAATAAGTCGGACTGAGAAAGACAAATACCACATAATCTCACTTACATATGGGATCTAAAAAATAAAACAAAGAACAAACAAAACAAAACAAAACAGAAAGAAACCCGGAGACATGGAAAAAAGCTGGTGGTTACCAGAAGGGAATGGGTTGGGGGGGGGTGAAATAGGTGAGGGGTCTGAAAGGTATAAACTTTCAGCTATAAAACAAGTAAGTCATGGGTATGTGATGTACAGCATAGGGCATATAGTCAATAATATTGTGATGCCTTTGTGTGGTGATAGATGATAACTAGACTTCTCATGGGGATGATTTCTTAATGTGTAAAATATTGAGTGGCTATGATGCCACTTGAAACTAATGGGATATTGTGTGTCAGTTACACACCAATAATAAAAAGAAAGAATACTGAACTATTTGGGAAGTTCTGGGGATTTCCCACCCCCAACACCAAATGATGGCCAGTCCAGGAAACTAGTCATAGTGACGGGGGGCTTGGAAGAAGGGGAAATCAACCTCTTACTGGTGAATGGTTGCAGAGTAAGGGGTGGCACGCTTCCAAGCCTATGAGAGCAGGGGTAAAAGAGAATTGGAGAAGTGGCAGGTGGAAAGAGGAGTAGCAGGTGACAGCTTGAATTCCTATAATTTGAATGGTCAAGGATATGTGGATTTCTCATAGAACAGTAGACAAACAAAAGTAGCCAGGACCGAGCCTTCTTGCAGGTGTGCCACTCAAAAGGGATGGCCAGCAGGTAAGGGAACCTCACCACTGGGCTGTTCTGGAAGAGATCACCAAGGTGGGAACTCCTGGGAGTAAGAAGAGGTCAGAGCAAGCAAGAATGAGTCTCCTACATCAGGGAACTCTGTAGGTCAGAGGCCCCTTCCAAAAGGACCTTCCATGAGACTTGAACATGGGCCCCACAGAGGAGCCACCATTCGAACACTCACTACAGAGACAGCCATGAAGGAGAAGCAGCAATCACGGCTTAAGAGAAGACAATAGCAGCAGCAAATCCTAGCACACCAGAGGGGAGAGTGACTCTGAGCAGGGAGAGGAGAGGTATAAAAAAGAAGCCCAATCCCATCACCTCTTGTCCCTCAGGTCGAAATCAGTCTGGGCTAGGAGGAAGTGAGTGTTAAATTCAATGTGATTACAAAGTTTTAAACCAAGGCTCTGGATCTGCCTGAGATTCCACTAAGGGGGGGAAATGGGAGATTTGTCATAGAACAGTTGACGGCAAAGAGTCAAGGTTTAAAAAAATTGTCTCTACATTAGGCTCAGACTGTTCAATAAATTATTCATAAGCTTAAAGAATTAGGAAAATAGATTAGGAAATCTGCCGTGGGACAAAAATCATCCTTCAAAAGGGTTTCTCTGTTCTCTGCCAAATCCCACAAATGTGGTATGAAACTGCCACTATTATCCTTGGTCTAAAGAATTCTCCAGTTAGTGGAAAAGTCTTTCCAAATCTTTGGCTTACTAATCAGAGTGATAGTAATGAAAAATAATGCTTAAGAAAGTGGGTGCTTTTAACTTTTATCATATTAAAGCCTTTCAAAAATAAGGGAAGTTTAGGGGCCCCTGGGAGGCTCAGTCTGTTAAGTGGCCGGATCTTGATTTTGGCTCAGGTCATGATCCTGGAGCCCTGAGATCATGGGACTCCATGCTCAGCTCAGCAGGAAGTCTGCTTGAGGAGTCTCTCTCCCTCTCCCTCTGCCCCTCTCCCTGCTTGTGCTCATGTGTGCTCGCTCTCCCATTCTCTCTCTAAAATAAAGAAGTAAATCTTAAAAAAATAGAATAAGGGACGTTTAAATTTGCAATAAAAAGATATAGAGATGATCTCCTCTTGAGTTTTGAGTGGAAGGGAATGAACGTAAGATGAACTTGGAGACATCACAAGAGATAAGATGACTTAAGGTCTTGTAGGTCAGAGTGAGAGGTTTGGATTTTATTCTAAGGGAATTGAGAAGCTATTGAAGGCTTTAAGCTGCTGAACATCACCATGATATATTACATATTTTAAATATACCATCTGGCCTTATCTGGAGAATGCTAATTCTAGGACTAGTCAGGAGGCTACTTAAGTGGTTTAGTAGATGTTGATGTCTTAAATGAGGAGGTGGCAGGCAAAGTGGGAGAATTGAATTATCTTGACAAGATGTTTATTTTGATCTCTACTGACAGGACTTGCAAGTGAGGAAAAGAGAAGGATTATGATTTACTTGAATGATTCTTAGCTTTTTCTTGTGTAACTGGGAAAAGAATGCCCTGCTTACTCCTATGGGGGAATTCTGGGAAAGGAACACTTGGGAATGTAGGTTGGGAAACTAGTTCTGTCTTGAACCTCTTTCATAGAAATTGCTATTAAGTGTCCCAGTGAAGATGCCAAGTAAACTGTTGGAAACATGAGTGTGGAGCTCTGAGATAGGAGAAATCAGGACTGGCCACGTAAATTAGGGTGCCACCAGCATCTCAGCGTTTAAAACCATTGAACTGGATGAGTTCAGCATAGGACAGAGGGGGTATCGGGGCAGCAAAGAAGGTGAGCTAGGGAGAGACATCCTCTGGGGCACAGCAGTGGCTCTCTGGCATTCCTGTTTGGGGTCTAGAGAATTCTGCATTTACTTGCACTGTGACGTTCATTCAGAAACTTCTAAGGGCTGTGGTAGATGCTTAATGAATAAAGCACTGAGGGATTCAGGAAGACTGCGTCTGGGGCAGAGGTTGGAGGACCTGTAGGAGTTCTTGTGGTGGCTTCTCAGCTTCCCCCCACCTGCAGTGGCTGAGTGGAGAACTCTGGGTCCTCTCTTAAGGGGCTCCTGGAAAGACTGTTCTCCCCTCAATCAGGGTAGAATTGTGTCAGCAGTGTTTGAGTCCAACTTACGCGTCTTTGGGATGGGGGATGGGTGTTTACAGGGGCCACTTGAATTCGGTGCCCTCACATATGGGTCTGGGGAGAGAGGGAGTGCCTTAGGCCAGATGAGTCTGCAGGCCTGGAGTGCCACGGCCCTTGCCAGGGGCAGGGCTGCTCGTCCTAACATTCCTTCTGCGGATGCCTCAAGTGGTCACCGCTTTCTCAAGATGCAGAGCTCAAACAACCAAACAAAACAAAACCCCAAACTTCTCTGCCAGTCAGGAAGTAGACCGAGGTTAGGTTTAAGAGCTGAGGTGTTTGCAAGGCTCCGTGACCTGTGTTCCGAAGCCCGAAGGGACTGAAAGAGACGGACCCGGGCCCTTGGCCTGCTGCTCAGGGAGGGTTGGGTTCCCAGGTGCCCACAGTCTACCCTGGGAATCTTGAAGTATCTAGTGAATGAGCTCTATTAATCAAGGGTAAATCATATGGATTTTCATACCTTGAACAATTATCCATGGAATAACCCACAATAAGGAAGAAAAGACTCTCTTGTTTAAGGATAGAACACTACCTTGTGCCAAGTAGATTGAAAGCTGCAGGGGAGGAGGCTAATGTACCATAAGAGAAAACCACATGGCACGTAGAGAATCTTAATTCAGGTGCCAAACTCTTTACCTTGGATTGTTTTCCAGTCTTTCAATGACAGCAGTGTTCTTATAGTATTCGCCTTCTTGTGATAGTCGATGTTGATGGACCTAGGAAGCCCACTTAGCGTCAAGTTCCTAGATGTTCTATCAGTTGTAGGAATGTATTAAGTAATTTAAGTAAGGCTTTCCATTCCTTCTTTTCTTTTTTCCTTTCGCTATTCTTCTTTTTCTTCTTCTTTTTTTTTTAAAGATTTATTTATTTATTTATTTGACAGAGATAGAGACAGCCAGCGAGAGAGGGAACACAAGCAGGGGGAGTGGGACAGGAAGAAGCAGGCTCCCAGCGGAAAAGCCTGATGTGGGACTCGATTCCAGAACGCCGGGATCACGCCCTGACCCGAAGGCAGATGCTTAAGGACTGAGCCACCCAGGAGCCCCTCCTTTCGTTATTCTTCTTAACCCAAGTAGGTTTACAGAGATTCAGGAGTGCTAATGCTTGGCCTGCTGGAAGCCCTAGGCAGTATTTACAAGTCGGGATGATGGAGAATCAGGGAATTACAAGTGAGGCTTGGCTGGGGGCGAGCAGGTGTCCTTTTGCCTTGAGCAGGATAAAATCAGCATCTCCTGAGGACCTATAAGCCACTGACTGGCAGGTGCATTTAAGACAACCATGTGGTAAAAAGACCACCCAAATGAAGACAAGTAATAAATGTTTCTGGGTGTGCAGTGTCTGTCATGGTCCCACTTGAGCAACAGCCGCTGCACCCCCTTTCCATCTACCCAATGTTCAAAGCTCAGGAACCCCCCTTTCCCACGGGAAGTCTTCCCTGACACCACCGAAGCCCCCGACAAACTCAAAGAGAGACCGTGTCATTGGCATCACTCAGCTGTTGTTTTAACTATCTCGTGTCATTCTTGTCTCAGTTCACATCAAAATCACTTGAAAGCCTCCCAGGAAAATGGTAGTGTTCGGGTTTCAAATCACTGCCTCCTGTGCTATCTTATCTTACAAGAAGACATTGTGGACGTCTCCTAGACCAGCATTCTCAAGGTAGCAACTAGCTCTTGAAGACTGGGGTCAACCAGGTGTCCTCGGACGCCTCCAGGGACGTGCAGCTGACCTCTTCCTTAAGGATGAACAGCGGTTAGAAAGTACTTCCTGGCGTTGAACTGAAATCTATCCGCCTGAGACTTCCACCTGTTAAAGTGAAGTTTGTCCTTTGGGACTTCAAAGATTGTTTGATTCTTTTTCCTCCTGAGAGTCCTTTAATGTTTTCAGATAATTATCCCAAATCATCCAAGCCCTTTTTTTCACCAAAACAATGTCTCTTCCTTCCAGTCATCAGAGTGGATTTTTGGGGCAGATGTGTGCTCTTTTTGAACAATATTGAGTTTGCTTTCGACTACAACCAAAACAAACGAAAACCTAGTGTCTTTTTCATGTAAACTGATGTTCATTGGGTCACACTTTTCCATCCTGTATTCAGTGCTAAGCCAGCTCTCTTTCATCTGGATACAAGGCTTACGATTTCTCCTTGCTATTTTCCCTTTCTTCCATCTTTTTAGCCTGCCTTGATCTCTTTGGGTCCTCCTGCCATTTTCCAGGGCATTAACTATTCCTCATAGCTCTGTGCCATTTATACATTTGGTAAGTGGGCTGTTTACACCTGTAATAGAGTCACTGCATGCACGCCCAGTAAGAACAGGGAGATTCTAAGGTCGGAGGTCTGAATCTTCCCCATAAAGTTCTCCTTTTGGGTGTGTCCCGGTCAATTAGTCAGTTGCCGACCTTATTTAGTCAGTTATGTAAACTCTGATTTTACTGTCACATTTGCAAAGCTATTGCAGAAGAACTTGTTGCCCGCCTTGCTGAGGAGCACATACTGTCACACAGGCCTCACTTGTCCGTCTGGAGCCCGTACTGGCAGAGGACATGAAGCTAGTCTGTGTGACATGTGCTCGGTGGGCCCTCATTGGTCCTTTGTGATCACCACTCTTCTCTTCAAGTTTTCAGAGCTCCTCCTCTGATTGCTTAAAGCCCAGACTTCTCAGCATAAGCCGTAGCTTTTTCACAATCTGTCCCCAGTTCACATCCCAGCTTCGTCTCCATCCGAGGCATTCCCTGTCTTTGAAACCCGCCGTACCAAACTTTCTGGTGTTCATCAAACGTTCATCCTCACGCATGTTTCTGTCATTCCGCACATTTTATTCTGCCCACCTGTGCTGTTCCTCCTCTTTGTCCACCTGGAAGATTCCTATCAGTTTTAACGACTCGGGTAAAATGTCCTCGACTCTCATCTCTGTGCTTTCCTAACACTTTATATGCACACACACAGAGCACATCGTGCTACAGTGAGTGACCCACTTGTCCCTTCTACTGGCCTCTGTCTTGGGAAGGTCTGTTCATCACCAGAGACTAACATGGTGCCTGGTATTATAGGAACTTAATAAGCACTTATCGAATTCTATGATAAAGCTTTCCTATGGACAGGGTCTGTGTGCCGATTTGATTTGGGTATCCATTTTCTCCCTTATTTGAGGCAAGTTAACTCTATTTTGCTATCATCTTTTTCTCCTCCACACTTTAGAAGTTCCTGAGAATTTCATTTCCACATTTCTTCAGGGCAAATGACTAGAACTGCTCTGACTCTGGAGGCAAACTTTAAAACAATCGAGTACCTTTTACTACTGCTTTCCTTATCCCGAGTCCTGGTTGCCTATTACAGGCAGCACCACAGGGTGTGAGATTTGGAATGTTAGACTGGCTTGAAGTCCCGGCTGTAACACCGAGGAGCTGTGTCACCTGGAGAATGGAAGCTCACCTCACCGAAGTCTGGCTTCTATGGGTATTATTTGAGGATCATCCCTCCCATTTTTATTATTTATTATTCTAATCATGCCTTCTATCATTTCCGATGTGAAGACAGTTCCCAGCTAAGGGTTTAGAAACCAAATAGGAAATGTGTGCATTTTCCCACCTTCTGGGATCATAACGCCAGTGGGTCCCGTCTGGCTGGGGGCGCTCTGCTCCCAGGCATCCCAACAGCAGCCCTGCTGCCTGCTGAAACTCCAGATGTGACCTGGTCTTGCCACACTTCACCATCCTGCAGGGGCACTAACTTGGATCCCTTGTTATGCAATTCCTTTTTTTTTTTTTTAGATTTTATTTATTTATTTGACAGAGAGAGAGAGAGAGAGCACAACGGGGGGGGGCAGCAGGCAGAGGGAGAGGAAGAAACAGACTCACTGCTGAGCAGGGAGCCCAATGTGGGACTCGATCCCAGGACCCTGAGATCATGACCTGAGTGGAAGGCAGACGCCTAACGGACTGAGCCACCCAGGAGCCCCTTGTTATGCCACTTGGTCTTTACTACACTCGACATGCCACACACTGCCTGTTGGATGGACTGTTTTCAATGACGGTAGCTCTAGGCACCCCTGGTGTCTGCCCAGCGGAGTGACGGTCTGTTTCTGGGCCGCTGCCTCTCCTGATGTGCTCAGTATGGTCACCACCAGACCGTCTTTCCAAACACCTTCATCTGTGCTGGAATAGAAGGATTTTCACAGTACAGTAAGAGAAAGCAGATGATACAAGTTTTGTTTTATAGTTAAGGAAATCGGGGCTTGAGATGGTCAAGTCACTTGCTCCACGTGACCTAGATTTTAAGCAGTGGAGTCAGGGCTAAAACTCAGAGGCCCTGATGCTGTCTCTGGTTCTGTTCACCATTCCAAAAATGGAAGGGCAGGAACAAAACTCAACATGTTCCCTGTTTCTTTCCAAACTTTACACAGTGTCTTGCTCATAATACAGGCTCAGCTAATTTTCCAATTAATTGAAAAATGTATAACATTTAAAAATGGTGTCATCCTGGCAGAAATCTAGATCAAAGTTTAAACATCTCAGCAGAAAGGAGAGAGGAATCAACTCCTGATAAGAACAAATTTTAGTTTTTCCTCGTCTTCTTTGCCAGCCCTCTGACATTGCTATGGGAGCTCTAATTAGCAGGAAAATGGCCATAAAATGGACAAAAGGATTGTAAAAGTGGAGAGTAATTCGTTAATGAGGGTATTGTGGTATAAATAATTGAGATTTGACTACAGAGAAGAAGGTATTTTTTAAAAACCTGTCCTTGGGGTAAGATTTCTCAAAGCACTTTTCTTTTGTTTCACTCTGCTCATATCAATCTCAAATCAATTATGGCCTAATACACCAATGTCGTATTGTGAAGAGTATAGTCCCTTCAACATTGTTCTCCTCTTTCTGCTTGCCCCTGTGTTGCTCACAGTTCTTTCATGTAATAAAAGCCTCAAATTAATAAAGTGCTTTCTCCTAGAAATTCAAAATGCCTTTTCCACGTTACCATCTAATTAATTCTCAACCATTCCTCTGTGAAGTGGGTGTGGGGTGGGAAAAGAAATTATTCTTACCCTTTATGACACACAAGAAACAGGTTTGAAAGGTGGATCATTTCGATCCACAGAAACCTGATGCTAATTCAGTTTTGTTCAAAGCTGTTGACAGGATTCTTCTAGTCCATCCAGTCTTGCAGTGGAATCATGTTCATGGATTTATTCACAATAGATCAGCAAATAATTTTTGGGTGCCAACTATAGACCATATCTTGCTCTAGACCCGGGAATACAGTGATGAATAGGAGAAGAAAAATCCCGGACCTCACAGAGCTTCATTTCTTTTGGGGGGAGACAGATAACAAACACTGTCAGTAAGTGAATAGTACAGTATGGGGGAAGGTGATAGGTGCTCTGGAAAGCAAGTAAACATATAATTAGAAAAGGGAGTGCAAGGACAGTACATTATCTTTTTTTTCCCCTCTTATTTTAGAGAGAGAGAGAGAAAGTGTGAGTGGGGGCTGGGGCAGCAGGAGAGAGAGAGAACCTTAAGCAGCCTGAGCATGGAACCGACATGGGGCTTGATCTCATGACCTGGAGATCATGACCTGAGCTGAAACCAAGAGTCAGATGTTGAACTGATTGAAGCCACCCAGGCTTCACCCAGGAGAGTACATAATCATAATTAGGGCATGTAGACTAGGCTTCACTGAGAGGGTGCCATTTGAGTAAAGAATTGAAGAAAGAAAGGGAGGAATATCTGGGGGAAGAGGATTCCAGGCGGAGGTCAGCCAGTGCAAATATTCTGTGGCAGCTGTGTGTGGGCGTGTTTAAAGAATCAAGGAGGGCAGTGTGACTGGAACAGAGTAAGTAAGAAAGACAGTAGCATACACCGAGGCCAGAAGAACTAGCAAGGTGTCGATCATGAGGGCCTCGGAGGGTTTTGAAGATACTTTGAGTGATGTGGATGTCTTTGGAGCATTTTCATGAAGTGACATGACTTCATTTTACAGAGATCACTGGCTGCCACATTGAGATTGGTGTCGATGGGAAAGGATGGGGGCAGAGAAAGCAATTGGGTCCTTGTCTTAACCCAGGAGAGAGATTAAATTGTGGCTTAAGCCAGGGTGGGAGCAGAGGAGGTGGTGAGAATTCTGGGCATAGTTGCAGGTAGAGCCGACTGGATTTGTGGATCAGACTGCATTGTGAATTGTGACAAAAAGAGAAATTTTGTCTTCTGAACTAGACTGGAAACTTCTTGAGGGCAAAAGTCACCTATTATATTTCCTTATGTCCTTTTATAGACACCATATGTATATGTTATATAATATATATAGGAAACACATTTTCACGTGCAAGAAATAAACAAGTATCTGTTTAATGAAAGGAGGGAAGGAGGTGTTCGCACTTAAGAAATCCTAGAGACCCTAATGATTTGCAAAAATATACACTGTTGTTATGGGTCACATGGTGTCATTCCCCCAAAAGATAATTTTGCAGTTCTAACCCCCTGTACCTCACAGTGTGACCTTTTTGGAGATAGGGTCTTTAGAGAGGTAATCAAGTTACAATGAGGTCAGTAGAGTGGCCCCAAATCCAATATGACTGGTGTCCTTATACAAAGGGGTAATTTGAACACAGAGACAAACACAGAAGGCAATGTGAAGAGACACAGGGAGAGAGAGTCATGTACGAGCCAGGGAGCTCAGCCTGGAACAAATCTTCACTTCAGAGTCCTCAGAAGGAAGGAACTCGCCCGCACCTTGATTTTGGACTTCTGGTCTCCAGAACTATGAGACAACACATTTCTATTGTTTAAGCCTCTCAGTCTGTGATACTTTGTTACAACTGTCCTAGCAAACTACTACCACTATGCCCAATATCTCAAAAATATAAATCAAATTCTACTTTTTTCCCAAGATAAGACTGCTGAAGCTGAAAACAAACAAAAAAACAATAACAACAAAAGCCTTAAATATCGTTATTTGGGGGAGAATTATATTTACTTAGTGAAGTAACAGGGCTTTTACTTTTTAGAAGTTTTATCTGGTATAGAAAAATAGATGCATTATTGCATTTTACAATATAATTTATTTGACAGAAATATCACAAAACATCAGGTCCATAAGGAAAATGATAAAAAATGATTTTGAATGATGATAGCAGAAGATCACATAAATTTACATGGTTTTGGAAAGAAAAGAAACAGAAAAATATCCCACAAAATCCATACTGTTTGCTGTTTACAACATAGAGGGCCATTATGTAGGAGGAAAGGACAAAAGAGAACATATTAAAACCTTATGTTCTAAGATCCAGATGGGTTTTGAGAGATGATCTAGTCTAATTCCCTCAGGTTATAGATGGAAAAAATGTGAGTCCTAGGAATGTGAAGGTGATGGACATAATTTTGGTCTCAGTGCACAGTAACACAAACAATGAGCTGCCTAACGAGGCTTAATGATAACAGAAGAAGAAATGGTGAGCTATGCTATTCCTCGAATCTTCCTCCATATTTGCCTTGCAACCGTAAGTAACCATAAACCGCCTGGAGCCATTAATGCCCAGAGAGGAATGTGTGAGTTAGGTGTGTGGAGGGAAGACGGGTCAGAGGAGAGGTAAAACAGACAATAGAATGACAGATGTTTTCGTGGGAGATCCTTGGATTTGTAAAAACTCATTATGTTGCTAGAGGCATTTTTCACATGTTTTTCATAGGGCTTCAAGTCACACAGCAGTGTGTTTGAGTCCAGACTCTAATGTTTAGGAGGTATACAACTGGGGTGCCTGGATGGCTCAGTTGGTTAAGCGACTGCCTTTGGCTCTGGTCATGATCCTGGAGTCCCGGGATTGAGTCTCCCATCGGGCTCCCTGCTCAGCAGGGAGTCTCCCTCTCCCTCTGACCCTCCCCCCTCTCATGCTCTCTCTTTCTCATTCTATCTCTCTCAAATAAATAAATAAAATCTTAAAAAAAAAAGGATACACAATCATGATCAAGTTTCCTAACTTGAACATCAGTTTCCTTTTGTTTCTTGTGGGGTCAATTTTGTGAGAAATGGTGAGAATATTTTAATGTGTTTAGAGATAGTATGACTTCAAGAAATGGTAGTCTTACTATAGTAATTGTCCAAATGGGCTTCAGATTTTGCCTTTGTGCCTTACTAGAAACTCCTTCCCTTGTCATTTTCCATGTAGACCTCCTATGAGTCCTTGAAGAGGCTGATTGGAATGTCAACACCTTTCATACTTTCATTGTTCAGTTTTGCATTCTCATGTGTCATTGGTTTCAAGGTTTTGTCCCTCTAACTTAGATTTCCTGTGGAATAGTGAGAAGGACCAGAGGACTTGGACTTGAGCTCTGCCAGCCACTCAGTCAGGGAAATAGAAGCACTCTGGAAATAATGGAGGAAGGGGTGTATTAGGGGAACAAGACCTTACATAATTGTGAGGGAAGCTGGGGAAATTATTTTGCAGAAGAAAGCGTTGAAGGATCTGGGAAAAGACACTACTAATCCCCCCTCCCCCGGAGTCTTAGGCAAGTGAATGGGCAAATTGAAGCTTACGGAGGAAGCTGGGGGGCCAGGCATGCCCAGATGCAGGAGGGAGACCATGAAGTGGAGCTGGCAGAGAAGTCAAGGAAAATCTGTAGTCTTTGTGTGGCTGTTGCCTCTGTAGGTCCAGATTCAGGCTTCTGTGAATTGTGTGGGGCTACTCTTGCTCAGGAGAGGAAAGAATTTGGAAAATCTGAATGTGAAGTGAGGGAGAACAAGAACATGCCAGAACCTTCTGGGACTCAGCACGTGCCGACACCCAAACTGCAAAGACCTTCAAGGAGAAATAGGTGCTGTCTTACTCTGTTTCCCAATCTTGTACAAATTCCTCTACGCAGCTGCATACAGGCAAGGGGATGCTGGGAAATGTAGTCCCAGCTAATCAAGTTGACACGGAACAAACCACCACAGCCACATAGTGGTTCTGTGGGTTGTATCGGGCAGTTTACTTAACCATTCTGATCCTCCCCTTCCTTATTGGTGTATTGATGTCAAAGAGATAACAATTATAACTAGGGCTTTAGAGGGTTAAATGAGATAATAATGTAAACAATGTATTACTAAATATAAAAATTATGTATCAGATTATTGTCTTTAGATACAGTGATTCATTTAGTTCACATGCATCTATTGTGGACTAGAAACTGTACTATGCCTGGGATATACGGTGTGAGCTAAACAGACAATATCTGGGCGCCTGGGTGGCTCAGTTAGTTAAGCGTCTGCTTTGGCTCAGGTCATGGTCTCAGGGTCCTGGCATGGGCCCTGCATCAGTCAGTTGGGCTCCCCGCTCAGCGGGAGTCTTCTTCTCCCTCTGCCCCTCCCCCTGCTCATGCTCCCTCTCTCTGTCTCTGTCTCTCTCTCAAATATGTAAAAATAAAATCTTAGACAATATCCTTGTTATCATGAAGCTGAATCAGACACCAATTAGATATCCAAGCAGAGATGTTAATTAGGTAGGTGGTTGATTTCAGAGCATGGACCTACATTAAAGTTTACACTTGAAAGTTATTAGTATTTAGGTAGCATTTACAGATAGGAGTCTGATTTAGCTCATGTAGGGAGTGTATATAAATTGAAAGGAGGAGAGGCTCAAAGATTGAGATCTGAGGTACTCCAAAATTTAGGGATGAAAAAGATAAAGCAGAACAAGTAATAGCCTGAGAAACAGAAACCAGTGGTGCAGTGGGGTCACAGCAGCCAAACGTAGAACGTTCTTGACAATGTGAAACAGATTAACTTCAGCTTCTGCTGAAAGTCACTCGATATGAGAACTGAGAATTCACGATTGGTTTAGTAACATGGAGGTTGTTGCCAGAATAGAATGGGTTCAAGACAAAATAAGAAGAAGTTCTTGGTGCCAATGGAAGCCAAAAAATAGGGCAGGAATAAGTGGAAAGTGTGTCAAGGGAGATTTTATACATAGCTCTATCTACATACAGCTAGCTTATGCAAGATTATATATATGTCGATATAGATAAAAGTATCCTACCTACATGAGGGATGGGTAGATGGGTGGGGTCCCATGCAGCTGGGTGTATTTTACACCCCGCGTATGAAGTATATACGGTTGGCTCTATTCTGTCTGTTAGTTTGCTCATTGATGAGAATGATTCATCAGTGCTGAGCAGGGGCAGGGCCCCAAGGGGGTTAGAACCTTTGTCTAGTGATGCAAAGGGGAAAGCCTGCCTTCTTCAGGCAGTTCCTCCTTAAGAGGAAAAATGGTCAAGCTGAGCGAGCATGCCCAGTTATTCTTTCCAAATTTATTAATTCCATTCATGTCAACTTCCCAGAAGCAGACTAAGCTAACGGGGAGAGAGAGGGGCTGAAGGAGAAGCGGTAAGTCTGGTTACAGCTAGGATGTTTAGGAAATAGTAGAGAAGAAGTTTTAAAAATGGCAACTTTGGTGAAAAACAGCGGAATTTCCAGAGCACAGAATGCCAAAATTTGAGGAACTGTGGAGTGGAAGATGGGTCAAATTAGAGTGTGCGTAAAGCAGTCGGGACAGTAACCTTTGCCCTGTAGTGTTTAGAACAGAGAATAGGTTAGGTAAGTCTTTGTTCCTGGGGTGAAACCTGCCTGCCTGGGCAGGACTGGGGAAGGCCCTGGACGACATGGCTCTGGGCGCGCTCTGAATAGTCGTCCCTACCAGGGGTAACTTCTATTCTATTTGGACCCAGGGGGCTAAGGAGCAGCTGTCTTGATTATCCTCTGTCTCTCCCCCACACCTGGCCCAGCTGAGGAAAGAAAACTTCAGATATTTATAGCTTCCCAAATCTGCCCCGGAAAGCCCAGAGACACAAGTTTCTTTACTGGAACTGGGACAACAGTGATTTTTCTTCTTCATGTCGTTCTAATCCTTACAGAGAATTAGCAACGGCGACTTGAAGACTAATTCCGGGGGATCAGCACCCCAGGCCCTCTTTGAAACCTGCCAGGGGGTGAGAGCTGCAGCGGAGAGGTGAGCCCTCTGAGCACCTCCCTCCCAAGGAGGCAGCGCGCACCGGCGATGGCCCTTGGGTTTCACAGGTGCCAAGGTTTCCAGCTCGAGCTTGCAGCCTCCAAATCGGTCCCCATTTCTCAAACTTAGGAGGAAGCTGTGAAAGCCGCAGGCAGCGGACTGAGTGGCTCAATTGGTCCTGGCCATTTTCTTCACTCCTAGGACTTCTCAGTGTGTCTCTACTCCCGTCATTTAAGCACAGCGATAATCAATCATCTGTTGCCCTCGCACTGTCAGCGGAGTCAGCAGGCACGTGATGAAACGCGCCGGCTGCGCGGGGCTCCCTCCATCCCTGCATCCCTGCATCCCTGCATCCCCGCATCCCTCCATCCGCCCGCCCGCCCTGCCCTTCCGGCTGGCGCTCGCCGCCCCGCGCGGGTTCCCAGGCCGCCCGCGGCGCGGACACCGGCGGCCACGCAGGGAGGG
>NC_048225.1:70400380-70560042 GCF_002007445.2 Ailuropoda melanoleuca
CTCGCCCGGGTCCGCGGTGCTGACACCGCTGCCATTTGTGGCGCCGGGAGAGCCGGGCGGCGGGAGCTGGGGCTCGCCGGCTTGCTCCAGTTGGGCCGGTGGCTCTCGGGTTCCTGCGGTCGGGCTGCTGCCCGCGGTGACCCAGGTACTCGCCGAAGGGTGGACTCCCACCAGTTCCTGTGGCCGGGACGGATTCTGGTGCCTTCTGGCGAAGACTGGGCAGGGTTCCGTCCTGACTTCCGAAGCGGAGTGGAGAGGAGGGGACCCGGGGCGCGCAGCGCGGGCAGGTGGCAGTGGGCGAAGCTCCTTCGCTCCGTGTGGGAGACCCGGGGGAACGAAGGGAGAATGCCGCGCGGAATGGGCCTGGGTGATGCGCTGCCGGTGGGGAACTAGCCAGATCACCTGGGAGCGAGGGTGCTGCCTTTCCGCCCTTTTGGGAAAACATCAAGTCGAGATGCGAGTGTTGGGAGACCTGAGAACTCGGTAGCGCAGACGTGGTGACCGTGGGTTTTTTAGGGGAGCGTCCAATACTTTTTAAAATGAGTATCCAGAGGATCAAGTCAGTTAAAACCGGAGCCAAATGACTATTCTAACTAAAAGATTGTCATTTCTTACAACTCCCCGAGGTTACTGTAGGTGTAAAATCAGTTTTGTAAAAAAAAAAAAAAATCTATTTCTGTGCCCCTTCCTCCAGCCAGCCCGGCATGTAAGTATGCTGCATGTGGGGTGGGTCACCCCCCTTGAGCACCACCATTCGCATCTCACTGAAGTCTCCCTCACCCTGTGCAGCGCGCAGACCAGTAATTCCGGTATCTGAGATCTCAGCGGACCAAGTGTGGGGTGACATGGCCCAGGGGAATAATTACACGCAGACCAGCAACGGGGTCGCAGACGAATCACCCAACATGCTGGTATACAGAAAGGTAAGATTGTCTTCACTTTCTGGGAGGAAAAGGGAAACTTTTGGCTTCTTTGACTTTGTTTTCCCCCAGAGTAACGTGTATATCAATTCTGTGGCCTCAGGGGTTTCCCATATTGCCAAATACTGCGCACTCTTCTTGAGGATAACCTGATGTTCTCAGCTGTGTAGAGACACAATGAAGCACATGAGGCCAGCCGTCCTCCGCCCGCTCCTTTCCCTGCTGATTTCACATAGATTAATCTGCAATCAGCAATATCAGCAAGTTTGGGCATCCCACATATTTTGTTATGCATGTGATTTTATAGCATCCGTAATAGTTGTTAAAAGCTTTTTCATATACTCCCCCTAAGCATTTGGGTTGTCAGGGTTATGTAAATGCATAGCATTTTAGAAATGAAAAGACCACTTTGCAGTTCTTCCGACAAGAGTGAATGTGCCTGGGAATCTATGGGTGGTTTAAAGATTTTACTTGTGACTAAACAATTCTTATTTTTTTTTTGGTGTTAGACTAAATTATTTTTTTACTTTGGGTTTTTTTTATGCTTTTGTTTATGGGTATTTTAGTGCCATTTGACCATTAAATAAACCTGTATATTCAGAGCTCCCCCCCACAAACGGATCTGACAGCTTTCTACATGTTATAACAATGCTATCAGCAGCAAACTTGTAGACACTGAGCCATCATAAAGATACATTTGAATATTGTGTGTGCTTTGGAGTGGTTGCTTAGGTAACTTCATTCTGGTCACAATCACCAATACTACTAAAATTAAGGAAGTAATATTCTTTATTTAACTTCTGTACCAGTTCCTATTTCATTTTATGCTGGCATTATTTTTCTTTAGCATATTATCTGTAGTGGTTATTGGGCAAGATTTTTTTAGTTAATGTTAGCAGTGACAAAAAAATCATACCTTGGAATCAAGGAAATTGTTAAAGGTCTAATTAGTGTGAGCCCCTTGGGGAGTCCAGGTAAGTTTATAAATGTTTTTTCATGAATACAGCTGGAAAGCGCTATGCTACCTTGCTCCGTACTAAATCTAAACTTTCTGCTATGTGGGCCAAAATCATTAAGAGGCGGTGATGAATATGTGTTTGAGGGAATATTGTTATGGGTTTATTGTGAAGGTTCATGGGCATCCTGACATAGCATTAGTGGTTTTTTTCTCTAGCCTTACAGACGGTACTGTGTTGTGTACCTGTGAATGCAGTTTTATGTGTCTGGGACAACACAGTATGATAGGAAATAAAAATTGGTCCTGTTTTAGGCTTAACGTATCCCAACTGGGTAAATTAAGGACATAATCCACTTGAGCCTAAATTATTACTATTGTATTCCTACATCAATTGAAAAAACTGGATATTTGCCACCCATTCTATATAGGGTTTGTTCTGAGAAGAGCTATTTGGAGGGCAGTTAATGTGTTTTTAAATAAGTTACAGTGTTTTCATTGTTTGGTATGGTTTTAATATTATATGCAAGAGGTGGCAATTATAAATTCTGTCTTACAGGTGTGTACATGCGGAGAGCTGGACTTTAGGGTGTAAAGCTACAGTAGTGAGCTGCTTTTGTTCAGTCAAACACTATATTCTTTTTCTGGTTCCTTATAGAAGATGGGGGCTACGTTGATCGACACCTGACACTTATCTTGATTAGAAATAAGCTTAGTGTGACATGAATCCAGGTATGTCATTTAGTCAGTTATTATGAGAATAAATGAAAAAGCGAGACTGGGAGCTTTCGAAATAGTTATTAGGTTATAGAGTCTTACCTGAGCTTCTTCATGCTCATTTTGAATTTATTCTGCAGATTGTTGCATTGGCACCAAATTGCGGCGAGTACTGCTTGTAAGTTGACAGACTGTGACTTCAGGGAGGGGGCACGATGCCTGATTCCCTTAAACGTTATTACTTTGTTGGTTGAGCTTGGAACTCCGTGTGATACTTTTTCTGCCCTCCTTTCATTAGCTCTTTGTTTTGTACGAATGGCACAATTTACTTTTAGAAAATATTTCTCTGAAAAATCGTTATTAGAAAAAATAAGTTAGTGATTTGTACTTGTGATGTGTAACTATGGATTGCCTATGTATTCTTTTATTCTCTGAGCATATGTATTTTGTGTTTGTGATATAAAGAAGAATGTATAAATAGCAGGTAATTTATATAATGAAACACACATCAAAGTGGCCCATGTCTGTGTGGAGACACACCGTCTGACATCATGGTTTCATGTGACCGTTTACCAGTTTCTTGTGTCTTCTATGTTCTATGGGCTTTACAGTTAATGTATTTTCAGTAGAGGCCAAATTTTACAGTGAAGAACCGCAGAGTAGTGGGAGAGGGGTGTGGGACTGCTATATGTTACTAGGATATGCCATCTGCTGCACCTGCTTGAAGGAGAAAGCACTGTGTTACAAATGCTTATCAATCATGAAGTCAGTCACAGGTTTAGGAAAGAGCTTGGTACCACGGTGCATTCCTCAGTGGCAGTGCAGAGAGTGGATAACCTGCTGTTTTATCAGTTCTTGCCAGTTTTCTACATCTGCTTCCCTGTTGCAACACTGTTCTCGGAAGTAGGATCTGGGCTAGAAACATTCGTAGTGTTCTCACCTTTTCCCCTTCCCCATAGGACACCTCTTGGTTACTCTAAGGATTCTTGTGATTTACACACACTGAAGATATGTATGTGCTGTTTCCATTTTGTCTGGGTAGGCTATGAATGACACATAGTGACGTTCCTGTGCATAAATGACAGGTAGTAACCGTCCTGTGAGGGAGGGGAGACTGAGTGGTTAGCAAAGGGGAATGCACAGAAAAGAGCTGGGATGCATGACTTTCTCCTGTTCACCAACTGTTTCTCCTATTACGATTATCCTCATGTGGATTAAAGGCATTCCTCCAAATGATAGGAAGATTCCAGGGGTCTCTTTTCCATGGAGAATTCTGTAGTGGTGTTATGGGAAAATGCACAGTGGCTGGGGACAGTGGTAATGCTGCCTCACGGTCAATGTTGGGACCTGCAGGTTGGTCTGGGATGTTTGTGAGAACCTTTTTGGCTTCATGTGAGGGATCTCGGGTGGAAAGACAGGTGAAATCCATAAAGGGGATTAAGAGATACAAACTTCCAACTATAAAATAAATAACTCCTGGAGGTGAAAAGTACAGCATAGGGACTATAAGTTAATAATACTTTAATAATGTTGCATGGTGATAAATGGTGATGACACGTACTGTGGTGAGCTCTGAGTAATATGTACAGCTGTTGTATCAGTATGTTGTAACCTGAAACTAATATAACTTTGCAAGTTAATTATACTTAACAGAATTTTAAAAATGAAGGGTCTCTGTAGGCTTCATTTGAGGTCATAGGTACAATTTAAAAATCCGTATGGATGAAATATATGCCTTGTCAATTTTTCAACTCATAATGCTGTTTTCTTTCATAAGCGCGTGATTAAAGTGAGAGAGTTTCTGCCGTTTTATGTGTTTGAGAACACCTTATTTAAAAGCTCATAAAATAGGAGGCTCGGCCACATTTAATTTTGGGGCTTTCTAGGCTCCCTTCAGACAGGCCATAACTACAGTAGAATTAGGGGTAATCAGCTTCCTTAAGAAGAGACCCCCTGAGTGCCAACTTGCCTTGGCTTTGGGCTAGCTTCTTGAAACATTTGTTAGAGGGGACGGCTTTGAACTCAGTTTTGTTCAAATACTGCTCGCGTTCTTGCCCTGTTCTGGGCAGAATCCTTGCTCTGGGCGTGGCGCTGGCTGTGGAGGACGGCTGAGCTGGAACCCAGGGTACAGGGAGACACATTCCACATTTGGTGTCTGGCCAGCATGTTGCGCACTAGACGGTATACATCACTTTTTGTCCAGCAGCTGACATTCCTGCATTTGAAAAACAAAATATCTAGGGCACCTTGGGGCCAGTATTTCAAATTGGCTGGAATGCTGGCTTTTCACTAGCAAGAACGCTCAAAATGACCACTAATTTCTGATATTACTGTAGCAACCATTTATGCTTCGACTGCTGGAAAAGAAAATCAAAATATTTCCTCGTTCGCTACCTTAGTGGGATGCATGTGTTTTTGGTGATAGCAGACCTGCGTGTCCGCCACACCTGCGCCCTCCCCTCCCCACCCCTCCTGGTCCTTGCCCACCCTCCCCTCCGTGCTCCTCTCTTCTCTTCATTTCCCATGCATCTTCCAGTTGCTTCTTCCTTTTAATTTCTTCTTTTCAAAACAGACCTAAGCATGAAGGTAAGTTTTCCCTGAGATGATGCTCTGTTTAGTTGTAAAAGAGAAAATGATGCCTTTTGGATAAAACAGCAGAGTCCAGTCTGGTTTGGGTACCTGTTATGCACATGCTGTTGCAGGGACACTTTTAAACTTGGTTGCATATGTACCATAGGGTCCAGTATGTCGGTGTGGATGTGGTGTGGCAAACTGTTAGTATTTCAGGACCCACTGCTCTGTTCTTGAAGAGAAAGGAGGGCCCACTGGCCTTTCCTGCAGAAAGGTGCGGTGGGAGCTGTCACCCCAGTAGGACAAGTCCCCATCCTGATTGGTTTGACCTAGACCTTGCCTTTGAAGGCTGTTTGTGAAGTCCGTTGCACGTTCCCTGAGAGTTCCATGAGTGTACACATACCCATAAGAAAGGGGAGGGGCTTGCTTCTTCCTTGGAAGAAATGGAGCCGCTGACGTTCCTTGCCTCTTAGGGGTGGAGTTAGCTGACATTTCCTACACTAACTCAGTGCCTCTGTCTCTTTCGGTTTGTCCAGTCTGGTCAGTCTTGGAGGTGTCAATATCCCCACCCCCTCCCTAAACTCCATGATAAAAAATAACCATTGACATTTTTGAACCTTGCTTGTCTTGGTCTTTCTGGGTTTAGGGTGCTGGTGAAGAATATTTATGGTAAGAGAAAGGCCCATGAGAAAAGAGAGGGATGTTTGCAAATAGGTCATCACAAAAGACCCGAGCCTTTAAGCCTTCAGATTTCTCAGTTAAGGGCTTCGATGGGAGGCAGGGGCCAGGACACGTGTCTTGCTATTGCTGAAAAATTCCAGAATGGAGTGTCTTCTAGAAATTAGATTATTTGAAAGCACCTTTCTAGACTAAGGGAGATTATCTACTATAAATATGAACTTAATCTGTCTCAATCAAATGCAGACTTATTTTCCCCTCAGTGACATAAATACTGATATGTGCCCCGAGATAGACTAGGACCGCCATCTGTGATATTTTTGCTGAGAAGCAGACATTTTATGAGTAATAATTCAATGATGGATTTTGGATAATAATTAACTTGGGTTCAGAGCAGGAAAGCCTTCCACGGTTGAGCTTTTCCCTCCCCAGTTGTTGCTGGCCAGTGCTATTTGTGGGATTAAGATAAGGATTTGTGGCCTGAATTTTATTTCCTGTATTTCCCACCTCCAGCCTCCCTGAATCTAATTGATCAGAAGAGAGTGCAGATGTAGGAAAGAGAAGCTATCTAGGGATTTTATTGCCTCCTAATAGCCTTTGTGGTTCTACTGAGTGATGGAGAGCAAGGTATTTTTAGGTGGTGTGGGTGATGGAATGTGTTCACTGCAGAGAATATGGAAATATTTTGGATTTGGATAGTTTGGTGACATAATAAATGTTAAGTCTCCTTGAAAAACAGAACTGTGGAAAATAAGCAACAGAGATGCTTGGCCCTTCCTCCCTCTCTCATATCAGTGAAAAGGAGGCATTGGAAGGTCAGGGTGACAGGGACTTCTGTCTTACAAAACACCAATCTAATTATAAAATAATTGTAAATGATAAAGTGGGTACCCGGCTCCATAGGGGAAAAAAGGCCCACTTCTCTCTGCCATTTGCCCAAGGCATTATGAAAATTTAACTTACCCTCTTTTCAGTTCCCTTTCTCTTGTGTCTAATTCAATTAACAAAGGTCTCAGGACATTGGAACTCTAATAGGCAGTCATGGACTTGGTTCCAATTCCATTAAAACTGCCACCTGGTGTAGGCTGGAATATTTTGGCTGAAGAACATGTCCAGAAAGATGAGTTGCTGTTCCGTCTTCTGAAGAAATGTAGAGGAAAAGGGCAGCTTTGTGACATTAGCTGGGTTCTTAAGCGTAAGTCTAGGAGCCTTCTCATTTTATGTCCTTCCTGGTTATCAGCAAGTAAACATTTTCTTAAGGAGCCGGTGTACTAAAGTAGAAACATGTGCAGGACAGTGGCGTGGTCTTGGTTGTAAATCTTGGCTTTGCCAGTGTTCATCTGTCCGGTTGTGGGTTAGCGGCTGAATCCTTTCACTTCAGTTTCCTTATCTATAAAAGAAAGAAAACCAGATGTGTTTCCTTCGTAGAGCTGTTTGGTGGCAAAATGAGTTACCTAGGGAAGTGTCTCGTAGAGACCCTAACACATACTAGATTATCAATAAATACCATAACAACGGTAATAGTAATTATTATTCCTGTTGATTTAATTAAAATTATTAAACATCTTGTATGTGCCATGGGAACCACTATGTTGTTAAATTTTTTGACAAAGGGAAAAGGGTGAGTATTTTCATGTCTTCCTGAAAGTTAGGGAGGCAGATTCCGTAGGCTGTTTTGGTAGTACCGTTTTCATAACACAGTGTCCTTTCTAACACTATTTAGTCCTATGTAGCTAGCTTCTCCTTTTTTTTTTTTTTTTGGCTAGCTTCTACTTTTTAATAAGCTCTTTGAAGTATTATCTTATATATCTCTGAAGTCTGTACAGTTCCTTGAATATTTTGTAAACTAAATAAAGCCTTTGAATCCAGGAATTTCAGAAGTGAAAGGGAACTTAGAATTTGTCTACTTTTTCATTTTGCAGATGATGAAATTGAGGATTAGAGAAGTAACACAATTTGTCTGTAGTCACACAGCTTGAATTCAGGTCTTTATTTGTCTTTTGATGGCTTTTTCTTTTATTTAATTTTTATTTATTTACTTATTTTAATTTTTTTTAAGGTTTTTTCGTTTATTTTAGACAAAGAGAGCACATGCCATTGAGTGGGGGAAGGGGCAAAGGGAAAGAATCTCAAGCAGACTGTGTGCTGAGCACGGAGCCTGCCACGGGCTCGATCTCAGGCTCCTGAGATCATGACCTGAGCTGAAAGCAAGAGTCCAACACTTAACGGACTGAACTGCCCAGGCGCCTCAATCTATCTTTTACAATAGAATAAGCAGTTCTCTTGATGCCTGCAGATATGGAAGGCTGTTCTGTGATATTCAGAACCACTGCAGTAGTGGTGGTTTTCCTGATTCGTGTGTAGTCTGCGGTAATTACAAGGTGTTCCTAGTCTCAAACTGCTGTCACACCAGCAAGACTGCATTCAGGCATCCATCATTTTCAGGATGTTGGTAACCTGGGCATCTTTCCCCCAAATAACCTTGTCTCCTTGTATTACAAGGCTCAGCTCACTCACATTCACCTCCAGGACAGTACCTTTGGTAATAACACCCAAAGTTGTACATAGTGGGGAAGAGGGTTTCTTTCTTACACCAAGCACTTGTAGGCAAAAGGTGGCTTTCACTTCAGGATGTGTTACATGGGCCTTTTTGACACATAAGCCCATTGGCCTAATGAATCTTTCATAATTAGGTGGTTTTCGAGTAAAGCCATCTCCAACAAAGCAGGCCTAAGTAACCATTCTCTTCCATGCTTTCTTCTTTCTTTTTCCTGTTTGAATAACTTTTAATACTTCTTTCTCCCTGGGCAGGAACCTTGGGCAAAGGAACTCCCATTTCTCCCTTTTTCTTTTTGTTTTTGTTGAATCAGACTGGAAAGTACTTTAGGTGCGGACTGTCCCTCCCTGGCCAGTACATATGCAGATGCTGCTCCCTGTGGAGTCTTCCCATCATTCTTCTGTTCGGTGTTTCTCTTTTCATGCGTCTTTTTTTTCCCCCCAGATTTTGTTTGTCTATTTGACAGAGAGAGAGAGAGAGAGAGAGTGAGAGCACAAGGGGGAGTGGGAGAGGGAGAAACAGACTCCCCACTGAGCAGGGAGCCTGACTAGGGGCTGGATCCCAGGACCCTGGGATCGTGACCTGAGCGAAGGCAGACGCTTCATTGACCGAGCCCCCCAGGCGGCCCTCTTTTCATGCGTCTCGTCTCGATAGTTTATTCTCAGCATGGCGCTGCTCGTGGTAGAGCGTAGCTTTCTGACCAGTCATCTGTTTTACTTTCTTTGAACGTTCATGAGCCTCTGGATCTTGCTTCTTTCTTTTCTTCTCATGGTGACCGGAAGGATAGCCATCGCACTTCCGGTGTCACTCGTATGTTTGTTTGGTGGCCCAGTGATGGCCACGGAGCTGCTGGGTACAGCTGCTGGGACACCAAGAAGCTCTCGATTTTCGGGCGTCACAGACCTGCGAGCTGACTCCACATAGTGTGTGATGGACACGAGACAGTCCTGAAACGACCAAGCCCAGATAAAGCGCGACACGTCGGTTCTGAGCTCTGTTCTTCGTGTTTTCTCTCTCTTTTCAAATAAACACAGTCAGGCCTTGTGTGTAGTTCAGAGTCAGTAAGGAATCAGCACCCTGGTCTCTCCACGGCGTCCTTGGGTTGCCGCAGGATGCCTGAAAGCTCACGGGCGATGGTTATGGGATTGTGTTCCCTGCCCCTGGACTCTCGTTTGGAGAGGAACGATAAGGTGTGGAGTGTGGTCTGCCCCACTGTGCAAGTGGCTCTGTTCTTGATCTGATCCTGGCTGGAAATTGTAGGCGGATGAAAACACAGAACGTGATGCCCTACGGCAGGACTGTCCCACGGAACTTTATACCTTGGTGGAAATACCTATGCATGGACTGGCTGGTATGGTGGACACCAGCACGGGGCAGTGGAACACTTGAAATGTGACTCTCCCCAGACCTGAATCTTAAATTACACTTAATTTTAAGTGATTTAAAGTTAAATAACCCCCTGTGGCTAGTGATCATTATATTTGACAGTGTTAAGGAGCAAAGAGCTTTGGGAAAACAGCATCCAACCCAAGAGAAGAGATAAAAGAATATGCTGTCCCTAGGCTGACACTGGGCACATGGTGCTTGCAACAGAGTAGGGCTCAACAAATGATTTTTTAAGGGAATTAAATAGAAGTGAAGTTTTGAAGGAAGACCGTGGCCTGATAAGGAGATGGTAGATATTAGGATGAAGGAGTAGTTAGTTTATTTACTTATTTTGTCATCCTGTGGAAACTTTCAGTGTCAGGAGAGGGTGGCTCTGCTAAGGCGAGAAGACAGTGGTTGTGGGACCGAAGCCTGCAGGCACCGGCCAGCAAGGGCGCTCGCAGGCGCTTGGATGACGTGCAGATGTCAGAGGCCTTTCAGCTGCTCTCCATCTTGTGGCATCTCAGAGATGCATTCTAGCCATTCTAATTCCTCACAAGAATGAGAAAAAACAAGAAGCTTCCCCGTAAAAGGGCTTTAAAGTGGTTGGAATCCTTGTTCAGGATTTAAAATTAGGGTATAAGGAATTCCCCTTTTTTTTCTTTTTAAGCTCACTTCTCTTTCCTGTGTCTGAGAAAGTCAGAAGGAAGCCGAGAAGCCCATGGGGATGTAGCATTGAGAGAGGGCTGGGCCTCCTGGTCGACCCGCAGGGCTGGCTGCGGGTTCCTGTGCACCCCGCACTAGCTGTGCCAGCGTGGGCACCCTTCTCACCTTCTCTGAGTTTCATTTCTGTCGTAGAATGACAGAGACTGCCTCACAGAATCTTGGAGAAGGTGAAATGAAATGTCAGTGAAAATGCTTGACGGAGAGTGACTGACAGTTAATACTTGTGGACGCTTTTTGGGAATTGTGGAAATTACCAAGACTCCTTGAAAGAGTGAACTTTGCAGAAGGCTTCCTGATAAGTCTTTCCCTGCTTGCTAAGTGTCCCCATGGCCGTGGGTCATTGAGAAGCTCAATTGACATGATTTCCCCTGTTTGGTCGTTGCTGGAAGATGTCAAAAACAATATAAATCTACATGACCTTCTTTGGCCGCTCAAAGCTTTTGAATGTCAGGCCGACTGATTCAGTAGCTGCTTTTTCTCTTGTACAGAAATCCAGGAAGATTTTTCACCCCTATTTAAGATGACATATCCCAAACATTTTGAAGAAAATTAAGTGCCACATAGAAAGAACACATTTTACGAACATTTCTGTCACCGAACTTTTCTAGGTACATTTGCTCTGGTATTTAAGGCCATGTGTCACTTGCTCTGGGTTATAACTTCGTGTTTTGTTCTGACTTTTGATTTATTGTTAATTAGAATAGTTGCCATTTACTGAGTGCTTACCTTATGTCCGCTTCTCTACAAATATTACCCATCTTCCTTAAAACAACGTTGCATGTTGGTTATTAGTGTCCTGTTGGTCTAAGCAGACAGCTGACACTGACCCCTGCAGACTTCCCAGGATCTCCGGGGGTTAGTG
Source organism: Ailuropoda melanoleuca (assembly GCF_002007445.2). NCBI lineage: Eukaryota > Metazoa > Chordata > Mammalia > Carnivora > Ursidae > Ailuropoda > Ailuropoda melanoleuca. Next base: position 70,411,732 of record NC_048225.1, read on the forward strand.
GCAGAGCTGGTGCGCTTCCTGGAGGTGGAGACGCCGGTCTTTCACTGCTGTGTTCCCAGCGCCTACAAAAGTGGCACGTAGTTGTGTATAAATGCATGGACGAGTGAACGGACAAGCAAATCAGTGCTTCGTGCAAAGACTCTGCTGTTGCCTCTTCGTCACATTGCTTCCAATTAAATTAGCGAACAGTCATGACACTCCGAATTTAGTTCCTCTCACTCCGTGTGCACTGAGCCTGGGCTCTGTCCCAGCCCCGTGGTCGGCCCTGGGGACAGAGCCGTGGGCAAGGCAGACAGCCCCTGTGCCCTCATTGTGCTTATGTCACGGTGGCAAAGACTGATGTCAGGCAACTCATCAGGCTGATGAGTGACATGAAAGGGGAAGAGCTGGGTGATATGGAAATGTATTCATGTTTGGTCACCTGGTTCCTAAAATAACTTCTATGTTGATCTGTATCTTCTTGTTGCCGACCTGAGTGCCTAGCACAGCGCTCGAGGTCATACAGCTTCTGACGCTTAGTGAGTCCACATTCAGGGAACTGAATGGAGCTAAGCTAATGTTGAAAACGCTCAGGGCTTTACTGGACAACTGAGGCAGCGGTGTTGATCTCATTCCTTAGAAAACGAAGTGTCTCCTTCCATAGGTTGTCAATCAGGCCACCCCCATTCTGGCGACTCGGGGCTGATGAGGCCGTCCTTCGCCAGCAAGAAAGGGGAGAGAGAGAAAGGTGCTTGTTAAGTGAGCTTAAGGCTTTGCAGTCAGGCTCCTGGATTAAAACTGACGTAATACCTGTGAATTTGAATCGGATAACCTTGCTTCTTTGAGTGTTCGGTTCCTCATCTGTGAAATGGGGGTGGGAGTAGGTTATTATGAGGAACACATCAATAGTGCATGGAAAGCCTGGGTGAGTCAGAAACATTCAGTATAGTTTAGCTATTTCTTAAAAAAGCCCACAGGAAAGGAACTGGGCTTCCCTATAAATGGAAGTGGAAATATCTAGGGAGCACTTCCCTTTGAAAATTTTCTTTCTTACACATATTTTAGAATTTGCTGCTCTTCAGTGCTCTTGATAATTTTGTTAAAAATTTTTTCATACCATAAAAGTACAGTAAAAATTACCTAAAATGTTCAATTATGGTACAATTCAAACAGATACATCAGTAGAAAAAATAATGGAAGGGACCTGCGTGTGCCATCACATAGCGTAACAGTCGTTAACCACGGGCTTCACCACGGACGCTGCCCCCGGGGGATTATTTTGAGGCAAATCTCAGAAAACCTATCTTTTAAGGTCTAAATTCCTTCATATGTGTATAGGGTACTTCCTTTTAAGGAAGATAAATGTAAATGAAATGATAATTATTCTTTTATTCATCCTGAGTCCTTTCTATGACGGCACATCCTACTCCAGGAGTTTTTTAAAATTTTTTAAATATTTGCTCAAAAGGGTCTGTCATCTTTCTTTTTTCTTTTTTTATTGTGGTAAAATATATCATAAAATTTACCATTTTAACCATTTTTAAGTGTACAGTTCAGAGGCATTAAGGGTGTTCACAGTGTGGTGTAACCATCACCACCCTCCATCTCCCAAAACTGAAACTTGCACCCATTAAACACCAATTTCCTAGTCTTCTTTTTCAGCCCTGGCAGCCGCCAGGCCACCTTATGGATGCGGCTGCTCTTGGGACCGCATGGAAATGGAATCGTAGCATATTTGTCCTTTTGTGACTGGCTTATTTCCCTCTTATAATGTCCTCAGGGTTCATCCATGCTCTGTTACGTATCAGAATTTTCTTTCTTTTTAAGGCTGAATAATACTCCACTGTATGGGTCTATGTCACATTTTGTTTGAACGTCATCTGTCGCTGGGCACTTGGGTCGCTGCCCCTTTGGCTGTTGTGAATAATGCTGCAGCGAACATGGGTGTGCAGATGTCCCCTTGAGTCCCCGCTTTCCCCTCCGGAGTTGGAATTGCTGGATCGTATGGTAAATGTATCTTTAATTTTTTTGAGGAGCCGTCGTACCAATGTCCTTAGTGGCTGCAGCATTTTACACGTTACGGAACACAAAGGTCGTAAGGTCCCCACACCCTCACCAACACTTGTTACTTTTGATAGTAGTCGTCCTAACGGGGATGGTGGTTTTGATTTGCGTTTCCCTGATGACTGAGCATCTTTTCATGTACTTATTGGGCTTTTTCATATCTTCTTTGGAGAATCCATGAGCTTTCAAATACAGATTAGATTGTCCTCAGGAATGGTTTTGACCTATGAACTATATGACCATTTAGATTTCTGTCTAACCAAAATTCTGCTATTTTTGCTTGGAGTTCTGAGCTAGATTTTAATGGGAGATCTTTAAAGTCACTTCTATTCTTAGCTTCCAGGTTTTTAGCTAAGAGTGAAACCTCCATAATTGATTCTTTTAGGTGGTGGTGATGAAACTTGATGAATAAAAAAATAAATAAAATAACAAATTTAAAAATAAATTACATTTTATTTGAGTCTGAAATAACCACATTTTGTGTTGTTGCGATGGGGCAGGAAGTCTCACATCTATTAGAGAATCTTGTAAATGCTTTAAAGAATATCCCAGACCCTCTCAAAATTATAATATTCATTGTCCTTCTTTGGCTTTTATATAGTCTCCCCACGCTTTTTTTTTTTTTTAAAGATTTTATTTATTTATTTGACAGAGATAGAGACAACCACCGAGAGAGGGAACACAAGCAGGGGGAGTGGGACAGGAAGAAGCAGGCTTCCAGTGGAGGAGCCTGACGTGGGTCGGATCACGCCCGGAGCTGAAGGCAGACGCGTAGACTGAGCCACCCAGGCGCCCCTCCCCACATTATTCCCAGGGCATTAAGTTTGGATAACAGTAGTGAATATAGAGCATTCATTCTGTCCTGAAGGTAAGAAGACAGATGTATTTATGTTATAACTGGAAAAGGTAATTTCAGATGGATCTCTCCTTCCCTCTTAAATCTTGGCCTTATGCAGTTATTTATTTATTTTTAGAACATTTCTTTTAATTTTAATGAAGTCTCCGTACAGGTCATTTGGGCTGGGAGTTTTAATGGCTTGAATCCAAAGCAGTTTATCTGTGGGAGGTGAGTTCTGACTCTTCCCACTAACTAGCACTGGATTACATATGGCCTTAAAACTCAAGTGATAGTCTTACTCTGAAAACTTACTAGAAGCAAATTAGTTTATTTGTACCATATTAATTTGTTTGACTCAAAGCTCATGGTCTGTCTTTGACATTTCCGCATTAACAGCACTCTGCGTTTACATGTGGGCACGTGGCCACTGCAGTGATGGTCCCATTTCCTAGGCTCCCGAGACCTGCGAGGCATGGCCCTGGGATGCCTTCTGGCCGATGAGATGTAAGCAGAAGAGATGTGCATAGCATCTGAGACATGCCCTTTAAAAAGAAGGATCTACCTTTCTCTTTCCCCTTTCTCCTTCTTGCCGGCTGGCATCCAGTCGTCTTGGCCATGAAATGGAAGGTGACGCGTGTGGATGGCAGAACAACAAACGGAGTGGACCTGGGTCCCTGATCACTGTAGTGTCAGCACGCTGACTGGCTTGCCTGCGTAAACTTTCGTGTGAGAGGAAATTAACGTATGTCTTCTTCTTCTATTGTTTGCAAGATTTTATTTTTTTTAAAGCAGTCTTAGAGATTTCCCAATGAGCCCCTGCCCCTACATAGAGTCCCCTATTATCAGCGGGATTCCCCAGAGCGGTACATTTGTTACCAAGGACGGGCCTGCACTGACACGTCGTGATCTCCCAGAGTCCACAGTGTGCTGTAGGGTTCAGTCCTGGGGCGACACCTTCTGTGGGTCTGGACAAATATGTCATGACGTGCATCTGTCGTTATTATTTGTACAGAGTTTTTTCGTTGCCTTTCTTTTCTTCAAGATATTGCTATTTTTTGTCAGTTGCAACAAACCCAAATTCTAACCAATTCAACAACTATATCCAGTGCCTTTTATTTCACGTCTGTAAGATGGTAACAGGGCTCAAGTTTTATTTGAAATAGAAGTTTTTTTGTTTGATTTTAAAAACAATCTATTTGCTGTCTAGGAATAAATCTAGTTTCTTTGAAACAACTTAATTGAGAAATTTGGACTTAGATTAATTATGCATATGGTTCAACTTAATTCAGCAAATGCTTATTGAGCAATTATTATGTGCCAGGCAATTTACCGGGAAGTGTCAGGGGATAAAGCATCAGTGATGATGATAATATGCTCTTTACCAGAGCACTTTACGGCGTCAAGATTGGAGGACCCACAGATTCACTAGTAATTTCCCTACACACACACACACACACACACACACACACACACACACACACATTCTCCTAAAATTGGTAGTGCAGTTACTCGGTTTATAAAAATTCCTGTTTTCCTATAAGGAAATGGAGGCCTGGGAAGGTTATTTGCCCATGTCAAAAAACCAGTGTAAATGAACCATATTATTTATTTTACTGCAAATTAAATATGGCAAGGGTAAGAGGAAAAACTTTAAAGAATATTTGAGCTTCTCTCTTCACCCTAGAACTTGGTTACCCATACAGCAGAGCGTGCACAGAAGGGCTCTCTTGCAGTGTCATTGCTTGCTTGGAAGTTTGGCTAACTAAAAATGGGGTAATTTTATATAATAAAACAAAAGCTGCTTACAGTTGTAGAGCTAGGCCAGTACTGAACATGACGTGTTAACCTTGTTTTATGTTTGGAAGCATTTCGTTGAGCATATCTATGAAAACCAGTATGAACTGCCCAAAGATGGTAGCATCTTTGGTAGGAATTGTTCATTCTTAACCATAGAAATGAGGTACTGAGTTGAATTTTAGCCAAGAGTTAAGTAAGGGCAATGAGAACCCTTTATCTGTAACGGTTTATTCCACCAATCCATGGTGCCTCAGTATATAAAAAATATCTACTCAACATAGCAAAATATGGGCATTTCTGCTATAGCACAACACAGTCCTTTAAAAAAACCACACTTTGCAAAAACACACAGTATAAATAACTGCCATTTTAAGGGAAATAGAATTGGAATAGATCACTCTATAAACATTTTAGCCACTCAAAACATTTACTGTTATAATTAAACATGAGCCAGGACAATAGCGATCTTATTAAAAATAACAGCACAACTATAATAACCTAACTTCCCTCTAAATAAAGGAATCACGTGGTAATACAAGGCTTTATCTCTAAAAGGTACAGGAGACGGTAGCTCGATGGAGGAGTATATAAGGAAGCATCGGGTCTGCCAGATTCTGAAAACAAGGACAGAGGGACATTAGCATTGGAATTTGCAGGTAGGGGAGCAGTGAGAGGCTTTGCCCAAATGGTCTGGCTCCTTCTCTAGGCTTTGCTTGTTTGTTTTGTACAAATATCTGAGAGGAACGTGCAGTAAACCCTTTTGAAACCTCACGTGTAGCCAGGTTGAGCCAGGAGGAAGGGCAGGCCACGTGGGCAGTGCCGCGTTCCGTCACGGCTTGCTGCACCCACCCGTGTGTGTGTGTGTGTGTGTGTGTGTGTGCACGCGTGTGGCCTCTGTGTCGTGATAGCACAAAATATAATGTGCTGAGAACTGCCGGTGGGGCTTCTATGTTGGACTGACACATTTCCCCGATTTACCAGTTGTGTGTGGGCTAACTCTCGTTACAGAAGTACACCATGCGTAAAATACACCATCCATCAAAAGACCATTGCACCCCTCGCTGTCAAACTGGGGAGGCCTGCCGAGTCAGGGCGAGAAACAAAACGAATGTGTTTGACAGAAGGGTGGTACAAGGAAAGGAGGCAGAGAAACGAACAGGGGGCCTAGGGCAGGTTTGGAAAGGGGAGGTGAATGTGTTGTGAACCCGCCATATGCCGAGTTTGGTTTTGTTTGAGTTTCATAACAGCCCCGGGAAGTAGGTATTGTTCCCCCATTCTCCACAAGACTTAATGAGGCCCAGAGAAGGTGAGGATTCCGCCCTAAGGCCACACAGAAGGAAAGTGGTGGTGTCAGGATTTGAAATCGAGTCAAGACTGGGCGATTCCTTATTGGATTGGAATATGGAACCTGAAGTCCATGTTTTTGAGGGCAGTGGACTAGCCTTCTGTGGCCTCGGGAACTTGCGGGGAGCTCGTAAACCCTCTGAGCTTCTTTCCGCTCACATACAGAGGGGACGGGGACAGACACGCCAGAGGGTGATTGTGACAATGATACATGATAAGACACGTGGAAGTGCTTCGCAAGTGTTCAGACATCATGCGGCAATAAGGCGTTTTGTTTTCCTTCCACGGAACTTCCAGCTCTTTTTATTAAAAATAGTTCTAAATATCAGTGGTTTTTAAGATTGTGGGCTTCATGGTGTATATAGTCACAAGTGAAAAAAGGAGAGAGAGGAAGGGTTTCTGGGATGAGGCAAAGCTGCTCGGTTCCAGAGCAGAATCCATCTGCGCATCGAGAAAGCTGAAGGAGGGACCGCGGACTTGCAGCTGCGGACACTGCTGAGGTCTAACCGCACAGCCACACAGTGGCATCTCCCTGAGTGCGTCTAGGGGCTTGGCTGCGGCAGGAAGATTCTTGCGGGGTCCCTGTACTTGATTTAGCGATCGTCTTCCTCCTATGCTCCCACTTCCCTCTCCTTCCGTGTGCAGACTGGATGACCGAGCACTTGAGCTGATGGAGACTGTGTGGTGAGAGCTGTCTGGGAGGTGTTTTACAGGGGACAGAAGGTCTTACGGCAGTGAGGGCGGGGCTCGGGGGAGCGGGGCTGAGTGAAGCCTTTCTGCGAAGTGTTGCCTTTCTCAGCTCTACCTGGACCTGGGGCTCTAAAGCTAATTTGATGTGCCTTTAAAATGTTTTGGTTTCTCTGCTCCTTGAGTAGTTCTGGTAATGCCAGGACTGCCTTGTAGGAATGGTCTCAGATGAGGACATCGGTGCTAGTGCTGATCTAAAAAATACTCTTTTTACTCTTTTTCATTTAGTCTATTTTTTGTATCTATGTGAGATGGTAGAGGTTAACTAAAGTAATTGTGGTCGTCATTCATGTAAGTGAAGTCATTATACTCTATACCTTAAACATACACAGCGGCATATGTCCATTATCGCTCCATTAAAATGGGTGAAAAGTTAAGGATTTAAAAAAAATACTCTATAAAAAAGGTTGGATGCTAAAAACGTGTAAAGAAGAAATAAAATTAATCATAATCCCATTGCTTTAAGATAACAACTGTAAAGTGTTTGTTCTTTTATGTGTGTGTGTGTGTGTGTAAATTTACACAAATACGAGTGTCAGTGTAAATCGAGGAGTGGTGCACTGCAGTCAGCGGCTGCTGGCTTGCGCCCTCTCCCCTGGTCTGCATTCAGTGACGGCAGGTTGGCAGATTGAAATCGGCCATGGTAGGAGTACTGACAGCGCGGGAGCTCCTCCACCCTTTTCTCCCGTCTTAACTGTTGTTAAATACTTACCGGCACACCACTGTGTGTGTGTGTGTGCTTTCTTCTTCTTTTTTTTAATATTTTGAGCCCTTTAAGAACAGGATCTGGGTCTGATTTCGTGTTGTGTCCCAACAGAAAGGAACACGTTGCCTGACAGATTTACTGGGTATTTCATAAGTGTCTGACAGATTAAGGATGGTATGAAGGAAGGACTGGTTAGAATTGTGGTTAAAATTTTTACAACAGAGTCGGTACATTTGTTGACTAACATTTTATTAGTAAGTAGTTCTGTAAACCAAGACCAAAGGGATGGTTTTACGGTTTGCTGTCACTTGTTGAATTAATAGCAGTGACATTGTGCTAATTCCAGGAGCATTAAGCAGCCAAGGAAGTCTCCACAGAGCAGAAGCTAATTGGACTCACCCGGAGTCCCTGGTCTGTTCTTGTGGTCGTCACTAGCTGGTTGGCTTGGACAGTCTGTCCGGGTCCTAATTCCTCCGTTTGTGGAACATGCACGTATTTTGTGCGTGTGGGAGGGGGATAATTGACGTAAAGATGATTTCTAAGCAGTGCTGAGTTGTCAAGATGTGTGTCAGGGTGCCAGAGAAACTTCTCGCTCCCCCAGTAACCTGAGAGGTAGCTCATCTCCCGAGGTTATAACCCCCTGCCCCCACCCCTGCCCCTTACAAGTAGGCTCCGTCTGCAGTTTCTCACGGGGCTCTCTAACTTTATTTCATTTAGCCCTCCTTATTAGTGTGGAGATTGGAATAATCAATGTGCAGGAAATTAATTGCCCCGTGGATATCATTTTTGATCGTTTGGAACATTAGACTGGCAGAACCCAGTGCCCCTGCCTGCTGATTGTTAATGACTCCTAATATGCCATAATTTAATAATGCTTGTGGAAATTTTGCTTTCTTTTGTATCTGCGTATATTAAAGGGTCTTTGCCTAGCTCAGTGGATAATTCTTGAAGTTATTTTATTACTAGAACTACTGGTAGGGCCTTTTTGACAAGACATGTCCCTTTTTATTGCAATTTCCTGTTTTGTAAAAAATATAGAATGGTCATACTGTGCAAAGGAAACAAAAATCCTGGGCCTTCTTATGCTACTTTAAAAAATCTACAGTATGGAAGGAAAGTTGTGTCAGTTGAGTGAGTTTTGCTGTTTGGGGGAAATGCTCAGTTTGCCCCTCCCTCCCCACCGATTGCCCTGTAATATACAAAAGAGCTTTTGACTCGAATGCCCAGAGGAGCTTTCCTCTCCAGAGAGGGGCACCAGGGGCATGTGTGTGGTAGGACTGTCACTGGTATTTTTAAAGCATTACATGGTCTAGAGTGATCTTTGTAACCCAGCCAACCTTGTGACTGAGGATGAATCCTGATGTTTCAACCACTGCCCTTGCAATTAGTGGAAGCCTTAATTACTCTTTCAGGGGAAAAGGTTTTTAACTCTTCAGTTCACTGCTGTCTTCTTAGTGTCAGTCTAGAAGCTGAGAATTCAGAAAAGCTTTTATTTGTCTTATCTATCATCTGCTTATTCAAGATAAACATTTGATCTCTGGTATACCTTTTTTTTTTCTTTTGAAGGGATTAAAACACTTTCCAAAATACATATATTGTATTATACATACAGTGTATATCACTGACTTATTCCACGGATAGATTTCTGAGCAAGTTCCTTTGTGGTTATAGCTTTTGTTTTGTTTCAACATTGCAGAGCCAAACAGTGTTCATGAGACCATGATATTATAATTGCTGTTTATGTAGAACTTTCACAGAAACTGATCAAAACAGAGAAATATCAAGGACTACTTTTTGTAGACATAAGAAGCTAAGTTACAGAATAAAAAGAACATTTTTGTACTAAAAAAGAAATCTAAAACTCCAAGTGGCCTTTTAATAATCTTGTTACTAGATCATACTATCTATGCAAATAGTTTTGGTATTCTTACACAAAAGTAAGAAAATACAGAGTATTACTTTAAATCATTGCTAAATTATTGAGATTTAAAGAGTCAAATCATGCTTATTAGGCATAGTAAAAGATTACCATAACCTAACATTTAGGTACATTTCAGACTTTACAAAGTGCTTTTACAGATGTCATTTCTTTGAAGCCCTCCCTCCTATCCTGTGGGAGTTATTATCCTTAGTGTATCGGGCAGATGAGAAACCTCAGTCTCAGACTTAGCCAAGATTATAGATGTGGAGACACAAGCTCAGGGTTTCTAATTCACAGAGTAGCTCCCATTCTCCCATTCCAAGTCTTTTCCTGTCCCCCAACCCCTAGATCTTATTCCGAATATATCTGTTCCGATGGACTCCAAGTAAAGATTGAAAGGATCCAGAAGAGACACATCCAGTTATCACTGGATTACCTGTGGCAAGTTTTCTCCTGTGAAGACGTAGACTTTGGGAAGTTACTCTCATCTTAGTAACCTCATCTCACCAACTGAGTGTTTTTCTGTCAAAACCAGGAGTCTAGCAGGCCTTGAGAAGTCAACGGTGGAGAGCTGAGGGACACGAATGAGTATTGTAGCGGTCAGTGCCTTTGAGGAGAGCCTACGTCTGTCTCTCTGTTGACCTCCTTTGGAGATTCTTTCTAAACTATAACTCCTGAATTTCTTCTCTGTGAAAGAGCCTTCAAAGCAGAATAAAACCTTGTGTTTGTTACCTGTTTCCCCAAGGTGGGGAGTGAACTGAAGCAGACAGGAGGGCATAGTCCCAGACATCATCCCTCACCATTTTGGAATGAAACTCTCCGTCTTTGGCAGGAGGCCATGAAAACAAAGGCTGGTGGGGAAATGGGCTACCTGTTGCATTCTTATAATGTCAGACACCCTACTATATGGTTCAGAAGTTGAAATTTTAATTTTTTTTTCATGGTCCTGTTCATATCCATTTGTGGGGGAGGATTCAGAAGCTTTATTTTATTGGCATTCCAGCTAAACTCTCCAAGGAAGGTTAAGCCTTCAGTAAATTTCTGTTTCTCATTTGCTTACAGACATGCAAATAGGAGAGCTACACCACAATCAAGTTCTGAACACAGTTTGCACAATTAATTAGATTTTCTCTAAAAGGAGAATGTTTCACTGTCTTAGACATTTCCTAAGTGGAGTGTGAAGGGACCATGCAAGTTATCTAACTCACTCCTCCCTCCCCAGCTCCCCTCTGGGGACCTCCGTCAGTAGAACAGAGTTCACTTCTTCAGGAGGAAGCCGTGGTTGGACACCGCAAACCATTATAAATTAGTTCCTTACGTTAACATAAAATCTATTTTTCTGGCACTCTTTCCTGTGGTTCTCATTTACATTGCCAGATTTACACAGGAGACCCAAGCCCTCATTCACACAAGAGCACTGCACCTATACAAAAACAACAGTCATTGTTCCCCAAGCCTTCTCTTTTCCAGGATTAATGTTTCTGTTTCATGTAGCCCTGTCGCAGCCCATGATGCGGTTTGCGGATCTGTTTCCCTACTTGTTGGTCTCCCCTGGAGAAGCTCTAACAGGCTGATGCCTCACTTACTTCCAGCCCTGTGCTTACAGTTTTCACAACCATGTCTCATATGATTACCTTTTAAAACCGCTTGGCATTTTTTGGAATAAATGTTTAAAAGTCAATCCCATAGACACATCAGGACTGGAGTGGAGCCTGGGGGTGCAGCCGGTGGGAGGGAGATTTCAGCATGAAAGTAACCCCAGAACAATTTTAGGAACTAGATTGCACTCTCAGTCCATTACGAGTTTAACCTTCCAGGGCCAACACAATTCTTCCTCCATCTGCTGAACTCCCCCCAGCATTTTATTGATGTTTCTCTTTGACACTGATCATTTTTCATCACTGTATTACCATAAATCTTTTTCCTCTGTGTGAATGAATGAATAATTACCTTCTGACTCCCTGACTTAGGATATCTGAATAGAAGCTGTGCTGCCCATTCTGCTTCTTTGTAAAACATTGCTGGTCACACTTCCAGCTGGCCCGTAAAATTGCCCAAGAGTAGTTGTTTATTTATTCTCTCCTGCTAGAGAGACTGTGGATTAGATGAGACTAGTAAAAAAAACATGCAGAAATAAAATAGTAGAAATGATTGCTAGATCCCAGGTCTAAAACTTAGCCTATATAAGGGAATAAGTAATAGTAGTAATAATAACACTAATAAGAACATCAATAACAACATAATAGCTAAACCCTACTTTTCTTTACCACGTGGGTGGCGTTGTGCTAAGCACTTTACATATGCTATATAATTTAATCCTTAAACTAGTTACAGATTTGAGAAGTCGAGGAATATGCCAAGGCCAACCTGCCTGTTGCAGAGCCAGGATTCAAACCCAGATTTTTTTTTTTTTTCAAGTTAATTCTCTCAACCATTGTGTTATAATGCAGTACACCCAATAGATTGTCAGTAAAGTTTCATTAGCATACTTTTGCCCTCAAAAGGAAGCTAAGAGGTTCTGCAAACTTAGTGATGACTTTCAGTTCAATGAACAAAAGCGCAATGGGTAAGTGACTGGCTGAATACAATACCTTCCTTCTTAGATTACACTCTGATTTTTTAAAAGATTTATTTATTTATTGGTGTGTGAGCTGGCGGGAAGGGCAGAGGCATAGGAAGAGAGATCATCGTAAGCCTACTCCCCACTGAGCTTGGAGACTTACCACTCAGGGCCCAACGAGGGGCTCCCATGACCCTGAGATCATGGCCTGAGGTGAACTCAAGAGTTGGACAGTTAGGGGTGCCTGGGTGGCTCAGTCCTTGAGCAGCTGCCTTCCGCCTAGGGCGTGATCCCAGCGTTATGGGATCAAGCCCCGTATCGGGCTCCTCTCTGGGAGCCTGCTTCTTCCTCTCCCACTCCCCCTGCTTGTGTTCCCTCTCTCGCTGGCTGTCTCTCTCTCTCTGTCCAAATAAATTAAAAAAAAAAAAGAGTTGGACATTTAACCGACTGAGACTCTCTAATTTTTTTTTTTTAAAGATTTTATTTATTTATTCAACAGAGATAGAGACAGCCAGCGAGAGAGGGAACACAAGCAGGGGGAGTGGGAGAGGAAGAAGCAGGCTCATAGCAGAAGAGCCTGATGTGGGGCTATCCCATAACGCCGGGATCACGCCCTGAGCTGAAGGCAGATGCTTAACCGCTGTGCCACCCAGGCGCCCCGAGACTCTCTAATTTTTGATAGAGAGGATCTGAAGTGGGCAACAAAGTAATATGTATATTTTAAACATCTCTTTAGTTGTTTTTTGATAGCTGCAGGAGGAAATAGTTTAGAAAAACAGAAGGAAAAATCCACTGAAGAAGAACACATGTAATACAGGAATCGTGGAAAAGCCAAACTAAATAGAGATGAAATGATGGATTAATGAAAACGTTTGTTGTGTGCCAAAAGAAACAAGGCGTAATTTTGCTCTGTATTGTGGAAGGATGTGCCTCTAGATTCTGGGATGAAATATACTTTCCATAAGAAAAGTCAACCACAGGAATGGCTTGACTAGTAGAGAGTACAGTGGAAAGTCTGCCACCTCTTTCCTGGGTATTATAATTCTCTTTTGCATGAATGTTTTCAACAGCTTTTGTTTGAGCAGCCCCCTCGCCATTGAGACCATAGTGAGCCTGCAGTCCAAGGAAGACTCCAGAAAGTTTTCAGAGAAGCTGCCGTGTAACTGGAGCCTTGTCAAGTTTTACTTTGGTGATTTGATAATTTAAACCCAAACCCTAGTTCTATGTTTAAGTCTGTTTAATTACATTTTATTAAATGCCAGTCAGCTTTCCATAGTGTTGGGGTTTTTAGTGTGCTGGATTATGCGGTACATTTCCTTTCACTCTCAGATGTATGACATGTGCCCCTTGAAGCTCATCGCATTAGAGGACGGAGCCACGAGGTTTCACTTTAGTTAGAAACTTGCCACCAACTTTTCATTGACTTGTGAACCAATGTTCTCTGGTGTACCGCTGTAAAATCGAATTTTAAAGCATCGTGTATCTTTTCTTTCTACATCTCATCTTCCACTTTGTCACATGTCTTGCAAGACCTCACTGAAGTTTCTAGAGCTAAGGAACATCTTCCTTTTATCCAGTTCCAAGGACAGAACCACATGGCCTGGTAAATAAGGACCCACGGGAACCTGGTTATTGATGACTTTTAGCTACCTCATGCTCATTATGGAATAATATTAAAGGGAGCATATGGTATGCTGACATCACCGAGCCCTGTGTGGAAGATTAGCTCAGCATTGCATTATCACAACCATTAAGTCTCCTGTGAACTATTTTGTGTAGGATAATGTTGGAAGGAGACAGGTCTTTCACCACTGGTGATGGGCATTCTGTCTAGGAAGACCTCCAAGCAGCTGTAACTGGGTTTTCAAACATTTGGACATTTAAAACCCCTTATGCAACAGAATGTACTCTGCACACCTTTTGATCTTCATTGACAGAATGCTTTCCTCCCTTTTAAACATGCTTTTGTTTCTTTTCTAATGATTTGTCTTTGGATCCTGTCAAGGTAAATTTGGAAATGATTCTGTAATGCCTCAATCTCTTTTGATTACATTTGCAACTAACTAGTGGACCTTGGGTATGGAAAGTTTGGGTGTGGATACAGGTTGCCCTCAAACCCCTGAGAACATTAGGGGATGAATGACGGCCCCAGAGTTGACCAGTGAGGAAGGATAGATTGGTAGCTAGTGTATTTTATAGATAGGCTTTTTATTAAATGGAAGCATACCAAGTACTTAACAAAAATGATTCTTTCCATCCCTTTATGTTGTCTGTAAGGGAAATGAGGGAAAGTATTGCTTATGCAGGTAAGTGGTGATGACTTCTATTTCACATTTATTGTTGATTTTTATTTTTTTATTTTATTTTATTTTTTTTAAAGATTTTATTTATTTATTTGACAGAGATAGAGACAGCCAGCGAGAGAGGGAACACAAGCAGGGGGAGTGGGAGAGGAAGAAGCAGGCTCATAGCAGAGGAGCCTGATGTGGGGCTCGATCCCATAACGCCGGGATCACGCCCTGAGCCGAAGGCAGATGCTTAACCACTGTGCCACCCAGGCGCCCCTGTTGTTGATTTTTACATGTGAGTCTGTGTGTAGGTATTTCTTTAATAAAGAAAAAAAAAATCTTTATGTTCCTGGTAGACCAGTTGCCTGAGCATCAACTTTGTTTCCAGGGTATTTCCACAAAATAAATCACCCAATTGCCTATTAATTTTGGAGTAGTTAACAAGAGGTAAGATGATAGTCTTTTCTGAAATGTTCCTGTGAAGACCCAGATTTAATGAACTAAGTGCTACAAGAAGGCAGCATAAAGTATTAAAGCAAGCATCCCAGATAGTAGTCCCGCCCACAGATGAGCCAGCGTGCTGAAGAATGGGTAGCTGTGGTACACGTTGGTTATGGGGCACATGAAGATCACAGGTGGGAGCAGGCAGAGGTTTGACATTCCGTCAAGCTAAATGGATCTGTGTTAGAAGTTAGAGTGCTGGGGTTCCTGGGTGGCTTGGTTGGTTACGTGTCTGCCTTCAGCTCAGGTCATGATCCCAGTGTCCTGGGATCGAGCCCCGCATCGGGCTCCTTGCTCGGTGGGGAGCTTCCTTCTCTCTCTCCCTCTGCCTGCTGCTCCCCCTGCTTGTGCTCTCTCTCTCTCTGTCAGATAAATAAATAAAATCTTAAAAAAGATTAAAGCACTAGCCATCAGAGGATGGCTGTAGGAACTCCCCCTACAAACACTTGATTTAAAACCTTCCAGGGCCTGTGGCTTCTGAAGTTAAACATCTGCACCCTCGCTTGGAATTGGTGAATGACAGGTGGTCTTTTCAAAAGCCTACACAGTCACAAAACTTTAAGGAGATGATGCGCCATGCAGTCCAACACTTTTATTTCACATATGAGGAGGTGGAACTTTCTAGAAGCTCAGGATTTGTCCAAGGTCGCTAACGAGTGTCACAGCCACCCACCACACATCAGAGATGTTACTAGGGGTCAATTTTTTTTTTTTTTAAGATTTTATTTATTTATTTGACAGAGATAGAGACAGCCAGCAAGAGAGGGAACACAAGCAGGGGGAGTGGGAGAGGAAGAAGCAGGCTCATAGCGGCGGAGCCTGATGCGGGACTGGATCCGGAACGCCGGGATCACGCCCTGAACGGAAGGCAGACACTTATCGACTGCACTACCCAGGTGCCCCTAGGGGTCGATTTTTGTGAACAACTAGGGTGGGCTCTCTTTGTTTTGTTTTGATTTTAACTGCTTGAAAGTGGATCCATCTTTAGCCAAATATACTTTCCAGATTTTTCTGTGGCGGTGCTGATTTCATAGAACTTTTTAAAGGAGTCATTAAATAGAAAATCAAATGAATTTCATATGTGCACAAATTACAATCTTTTATACAAATAAACCTTCAAATTCAAATATTTTTTAAGCCATATGCCATTATTTGTGCTTTGAAAAATATGGTTACTTAGCTTTACGGTGTATGCTATAATGTGATGGTTGTGCCCTTAGAAGCCTTTTTCTGTCAAAACCTTAGTTACAAGAATAATGATTTCATTGGGAAAATGATATTCAAGAGTTTCAGGTCTCTAATTACAGTTATTTTTTTCCTGTAGGAATTTCAATAATAAGCGCTTTGAAAGTACCTGTAAACGTATAGCCACAAAACCTCATCACCTGTAAGCAAATTTGTTCTTGATTACGTCTAACTTCTGCTCGAGTCACAGCTGGCCTTGTCTTTGCTGCAGGGGCTCTGTGATCAGAGCAGCGTTTCCTTCCCATTCCTGTCACACTGACCTCCCAATGGCACGGTCCTGCCCATAGACGAGCTGTGGGGGCCTAGCTCTCGATGCCGCCGTGTCTGTGCTTACGACAGGGACTCACATGACCGAGCTGTGTCATGACTGATGTCCACCTACGTGGTTCACTTACGAAAACTTACGCTACTCCTTCTTGCCTGTTCTGTATTATTTCGTAAAGAATTCCATACAAATATGGTTTTATTTTTTCATCTCCTTTACTATTGTAATATGAAAATACCCACACCAAGCCGATGAAATCTTGCAGTTTATTTATGACACTGTGTGTCCTGTAACCAGTTGCATTTTCCCACAAACAGTAGGATGCTCAAAGGCCGTGTGTGTGGACTTCCTTGAACAGAGGTGCGAGAGATGACAACTACCTGAGATTATAACTACCTGAGTGTACCTAAGGCCTGATCTCATTTTTTCTGTTATTTTTGTTTCTCTGGGATTTTCTAATCATTGAAATTTAGTGTCTCTTTGTCATTGACCTTACATATATTTTATAAAAATGAAACATGATATAAATAATAATTTAGATAAATTTCAAATACATTTTTTAAAGCACAAGTTGAAGGACAAGCAACAAATAAAAACAAACTTTGGTAGAGCTTTTGTGGGCAGAACAGTGGATACTGTTGGTTTGCACCCTTGGGGGTCCCTGGCTGAAATCTGAAAACTGGCCGCCGTGCGCGGGGCGCAGGAAGGAGGAGGCAGCCGCCCCAGGTGGCAGGTGGCAGAGGGAATAAGCCACGGAGCTTACCCATGAGGTTGAGGGGTGGCAACCAGTTCAGTAGATGCCCGCCTTCTCCCTCCAGAGTCTTGAGGTGTCTATAGTGGTCTTACTGGGGTTCAGTCACGGATGCCCTGCAGTGGTGGTCTGAACGCCACATTGCTGTCTCCAGGCTGCCCCCTTGAAGTGGCTCGCACTGTGGGAACAGAGGGTAGAATGTATGTTCCCAGAACCGAGGGGAGATGAGCAACCTCCCGTTGCCGGGAGCCAGCTGGTGGGTCATCCTGCAGCCAGGTCCTCTTGTTCACCTCGTCCAACAGACACCTGGAGAAGCACTCAGATGCAGAAACGAGGGAAGGTGATGGCTGGGGGAGTCTGTCCATGTAACACGCTGCTGTGCCCGTGAGGAAGAGGCCAGAGCTGCCCAGAGACTTTCTGTGGACCGTCCGGGCTGAGGGGGATTTCTTTGCTCCTCACTCAGGACTTGATGCGGGGACACAGCTGGGGTCCCAGGAGGAGCGTGTCGGGGGTTTTCTTCTTTCCCTCAGTCTTTTCCGACTAGCAGTGAACCCAGAGATGAGGCTCCCAGGGGTTCTGGGTATGAGTCCTGAAGGGGGACTGAGGTTGCCAGTGCTTTGAACGGCTTTAAGATTTTCCTGAGAAACTTCACAGCTCCTGGGGAAGCTGACCTTGGCTGGAGGAAGTGGCAGAAGGGTTCTTGTGTTTCCTCAGTAGGTCCCTGTGACCCTGGACGTTAGTGTGTTTGACAGTGTGGCCTGCAGGGTAGACGGTACCTGGGACATAATAAGGAAAGAATAAGAGAGTCGTGGTTGTTCCAAGTCATCCTGTTTGCCTGGAGAAGGGCGCCTGAGTGGCTCAGTCGTTAAGCGTCTGCCTTCGGCCAGGTCATGATCTCAGGGTCCTGGGATCGAATCCCGTGTCGGGCTCCCTGCTCAGTGGGGAGCCTGCTTCTCCCTCCCTGCTCCCCCTGCTTGTGTTCCTTCTCTCGCTGTCTCTCCGTCCAATAAATAAATAAATTAAATCTTAAAAAATAAAAGAAAAATTACATTTTCCCCGAATCAGTTTACAGATACCCTCCTCCCCCTCCCGCGTGTGTGTGTGTGTGTGTGTGTGTGTGTGTGTGCGCGCACGCGTGAATACTTGATGCTGACTTAAACACGTGATAATGGCTTGTGAGCAGATTGTTGTCCTGTAACATTAAGAGACACGTGCACGGCAAATATCAAATCTGAAATCCATGTGCGATGCTTGGAGTCTGCCAGATGGTCTCTAGACAAAGGTTGCCAGTGACCCACCTGGAGGGAGAACTTCTGGCCCACAGGCATGTGTTGGTAGGGAGGTGGGTGTCGCACAGGAGTTATCTGGGAGCAGGTCTGCAGACGTGTGCACCTGTGCCTGGCACTGTGTTGTGCGTACATGAAGGATGTGTGGAAGCTGTTCAGAGCCTTTAATGTTTTCCTCCTTCCAACTCTCACATTATCCAACACTCTTTCTGCTGTCCTGTGGTCACTTTGCAGTTCTGTATTTACAGCTGTGTGCGAGTAACTGTGGACACTCATACTGGAGACTTTAATCAGCCAGGTAGTACTTATTGTATGTTTCTTTTCTTTTCTTTTTCCCAGTTTCATTGAGATATAATTGACATATAATACTGTGTCAGCTTAGGGCGCACAACAGAATGATTTGATACATGGATATGTTGTGAAATGATTATCACCATACGTGGAGCTAACATCCAGGACCTCACACAGTTGCACTGTTTTTCCTTTTCCTTGTAATGAGGACTTGTAAGATATGCTCCCTTAGCCACTGTCACGCGTGCCTTATAGTATTGTGAGCTGTAGTCCTTGTGTACCTCACATCCCCAGAACTTGTTTATCTTACAGCTGGAGGTTTGTGCCTTTTTACCACTTTTACCCAGCCCCCTTCCCCTGCCCTCTGCCCTGGTAACCATCAATCTGATCTCCGTTTCTGGGAGTGGTTTTGTTGTTGTTGAAGATTCCACAGCTAAGTAAGATTATACAGTGTTTGTCTTTCTCTGGCTGACCCACTTTATCTGCACAATGCCCTCAAAGTCCATCCATGTCGTTGCGAATGGCGGGACTTGCCTTCCCCTCTGACTCCACAGTATGGTGTCACCTACACACACTGCATCCTTTCCGCCCATCCACCTGCCACTGGACACCCAGGCTGCCTCCATGTCCTTGGCACTTGAAGTAAATGACATGCAGTGGACATGGCAGTGCAGACCATGTCTGGTAGTGATTCTGCCTCATTCAGACACACATTCAGAAGTAAGCCACTTGACCACATGGCAGCTCCATCCCTATTTGTCCATACAATTCTCTGTAGTGGGTGCACCAACCCACGTTCCCACCAGCTCTTGCCGTCTCCCACCCCCCTGATTCTGACAGCTATTCCAACAGGTGTGAGGTGACCTCACCATAGGCCTGGTCACCTCCTTACTATCCAGGGATGGTGAGCACCCTTCTGTGCACCTGCAGGCCACCTAGATACCCTCTCTGGACAAATGTCCATTAGTGTTGTGCGGCTGCTATGTGACTGGTAGGCAAGGGTTCCTCTGCTAGTTTGGATCAAGGTGATAACTCCCCAAGAATTATTTGAAAAGGGCTGAGAGCCCCCGACCTCTGGTCTTACCTGTTGTGCTCAAGGGCACCAGAAGGCCTGGCATTGTAGTGAGTAGAGATGACATAGGTGTTAGGAAAGTTAGCCACATTGAAATAGAGATGGTCTTTGCTGTGTAAATGAATCTTTTCTCCTAGTTAATAGAATCCTTTTAACTTCTTAGAATCAGGTTGTTGATAGGGAAATGTGGACATTAAAATATATGATGGAGAAGTTTCAAATATGGGGGCGCCTGGGGGGCACAGCGGTTAAGCGCCTGCCTTCGGCTCAGGGCGTGATCCCGGCATTGTGGGATCGAGCCCCACATCAGGCTCCTCTGCTATGAGCCTGCTTCTTCCTCTCCCACTCCCCCTGCTTGTGTTCCCTCTCTCACTGGCTGTCTCTATCTCTGTCGAATAAATAAATAAAATCTTTTAAAAAAAGTTTCAAATATGTTTACCAATATTTTTCTCAAACCAGTTACATTGTCGATGAAATTTACGATAATTTTTTTCATTCCTCTTCATTTAAAATGTATCTATAGCTTTTTTTTTTTTAAAAAGATGTAATCATAGCTTTCTACTAGAATGTGATGTGTTATAGTAGAAACACACACTGCACTTTTACCATAGAAAAAAATATTAATTCTTAATATAGGAATTAGGTATATTTCATAAAGAAAAAACAATGAGCTGAGCCTTACAAAATAGGTCAGATTTTCACCTAGACATATAAGTTAGAAGAGGCCTCGAGGCAGGAAAAACAGCCAGAGAGAATGAACACATTAGAAAGGGCCATGAGAGGTTAGTGGGTAACAGAAGGGAGTGATGCCGGGAGCCGAGATCAGATTGCGAAGGGTTGTAACGATCACTGTAACACCGTTTAGCCTTTGTTAAGCATGCAGTGGTGGTGCATAGAAGAGTCTTTAGCTGGGGATGACCGTGAATTAGGAGGATCTGGAGCTGTGCAAAGGATGCAGGAGGCTCACGGAGGAGGCCCTCACAAAGTCCCCAGGAGATATTGAGAGCACGAGTTATGCTGTTCGCAGAGAAAACGGGGAAAGGGGGCATGGCTTATATATGGGATCTAGAATCAGTGAGTGGTGATAGAAAGGGAACCATAATCTAGGTGATATGGAGAAAACAGTTCTGGATTTCTGCTTCCCTGTCTATTCTTTTCTATTCCAAATGGTCTCCAAGGCAATGCCTCCGGTGTTTAAAATATTAACTATAATAGTTACCTATTTTAAGTGAGCAAGCTGGTGATAAGTGGCGAGAGAGTTAGTTTAAATTTAAAGCTCATTTATTTCTCTGTTGAACCACGACACCAGCGTGCATAAGAAACTCATCATCATTCTCGTCATCACAGTTGTGATCAGCGCCCAACGGCACTGAAGGCTGTCTGTGCTGACTACGGCGCAGTCACCCTCTCACCTATTGCTCATAATAACCCTTCGGGGCACTGTGATTCTACCCGTTTTACACATGCGGTATATGGGGCGTGGAGAAATGAAATAGCTTGCCTAGGGCTGCACAGGTAGTAAATGGCAGAGCTGGGCTTTGGGCTCAGGAAGCTTGGGTTTTAAAAAAATTACTCTGTTTGCCTGTCATTTTGCTATAGGAGTCTATCAAGACTAGGTTAAATTCTTTTATTATGAAGTTCCAGGGTCTGTCAAAATTATTTGGGCACATTATGACTGTGTTATTGGAGTTTGGGTTATATTTGAGGAAAGTTGTAACCGAGCGGGTTGCCTGGAATCAGAAGCTCAGAGTATCAGGACCTCAGACAGCTCTCCGGCCCCGTCTGATTGGTAAAGGCTTTTCGCTGACTTCTTCATTTGCCCTTTTCCCTACTGATTGGCCTTCACCCCGCACATCACCTTTTGTGCTTCCTTATGACATTAAATTACACAGGCTCACTCTCCTGATTTTCTAACTCCGAATTTTTGAGAGTGAATCTGATCGCCTCGTATATCTTTCCGTATTTGGGCATAGGTTTGTCACAGCCTAGTTTGTGCGTTGGCTGTCCTTGAGCGAGGGCTCACTTTTGATTCCTGTACTTGGACCTAGGCGGAAGGAGAAGACTGGCATTGAGCCTGCTCCCCAGGCCTGCCCGTTCAGCAAGGGTGCTGGTAGCAGAGGCTCAGACAGGTTTAGAGGGGTACACGTGTGCCTTGCAAAGGCATCGCTGTTTAAATGGGAGAGATTGTTTCCACAGCTACTGGATTAGCAGAACTCGGTGTATTCACTGGCACTTAGTATGTCCACAGGAGCATAGTATCAAGAAATTTTATATTATCACAGAATCAGATGCTTCACTTTAAAAAAAAAAACTCTCCTTTTATTTCCAAGCAAAATATCACAGTCGTTGGGGGAGTATGTAGTGTACGAAAATAAATATGATATTTAAATGATTAAATCAAATAATCAAAATCCCTTGGTTTTTGTTTTCCACCTTGATAAAATTTATATATCTGTTTCTTACTGTCAGAAGAATTTAGAAATCATTTCCTTTCCCAGCCTGATCAAATTGATTTCTCCCCTTCAGAGTAGTCCAAGGGTTGTAGCATAAAACTTCAGGGTCTGAGCAGGATCTGTGATTCTGTTTTCATTTGTCTCTCACGTGGGAATTCATGAATTATAATATCTTTAGCTTGCATTTTATAGAATATTTTGCTAGGAAAAGTGAGGGCTATTGACGATATGACCACATGGAGCTGACACTTCACTGCGGTACCATCTAATAGGATTTCCAAAGCCAGCATCTTCAGTAGTAATTATGTTGGTATTTATCACTTAGTGCCAGGAAGGCCTTAAAATGTTCTGAGGTTAGAACTTGAAGAATGTCTGAGGAGTCGCTTGGCATCCAGGCTCGCAGTTCACCCATACAGGGCTATTCGTGCAGCTGATAATTAAATTCAGGGAGGCAGATAATAGTACACTCCTGTTTCAGCTGAATTCTACACGTAGGATATTCAAACGTCAGATATTTTTCATGCTCTTTCTTTATATGAGTAATAAATAAATGGCAGATAGGCTGTTATCTGTATGCACTAATGGTGTCAGTCATGGGGTGAACACAGGCACCGATATCTTGCAACATCTGAGCCTATCAAATAATGGCAGTGGATATGTGCGATCATGCAGAGAAAAGAAATAATTCTGGAATGCCTTCTGAATAATTATTTTAAATGATCCTGTTACTTGCTTGTAGTTCTGCAATTATACACCTACCATGTTCTAACTGCCGTGGCAGTCTATCAAAATGAGTAAGATAGGACAGAGGTGGGAAGAGCGATATAAACGAGAAAGGTGAGAGTGCAGAGGACAGAGACATTACCCTCAGTTGGCAGGATCTGGCACGCTCCGTTTAGGAGGGCTTTGGAGGAGTGGAAGGCACAGGGAGAGAACAGACATGGAGGTGCAAGAGGGAACGACATTGGGTCCTTCAGGGAGGGAGTATTGGTTTTGCAAGGGCTGTGGGTAATCAGTGAGGGGGTGAACTAGACTCGGCTTCTGAAGAGCTTGAATTCTAGAGCAGAGGCTTGGACTCTAGTCCACAGATAAGGAGCCAGAATTCTACACTTGTAATCAGGGACCCATTTCTGAGCTTTGTTTTAAGAGGTCTAACCCTGCAGACCGTATGACAGAAGATCGTTTAGGATTACGGTCATGTGGTCATCCAAGTATGTCTTGTTCTTTACGGTTGGTAGTAAGTGCATCATGCGGGTGGTAATTCTCGGAGTTGAAGCAACCGTGGCCTCCTCTCTCCACGTGGCTGTGTGTCGACGACAGTGCTCTATGGTATGAGCGGCAACCTTAAGAAGAACAGTGAAGGAGGCTGAATTGAAGTAGATAAAACCTGGCGTGTGATTCTGAACTAAAGCTGAATGTCCTCATGACGTCTTTGGAAAGTAAGTCTGAAGTGTTCACCCAGCTGTGTGTTTGTGGAATGGCCTGGAGGCAAATAGCTGGGTGAGCTGCAAGGGAGATTGGCTTCGAATCCACTTGGGCACTCTGAACTGCTTGCAAGCTGTGGAGACAGAAAGACCGCTTGTGCTTAGATTGTTAATATAGAGACAACTATTTGTTTGGGGGGCAGGAAGGACAATAATGTTTCAAGTGGGGATGGCAAATGTGAACTTGACTGTTCTGCAACAATTTGATGCAAAACGCTTTCTCCCTGTGGTGGTATAATTTAAGGAGAAACGCACCCCCTAATTTCGGACCTAGGAATTGGATTTGGGAAATAATCAATTAACATGAGGTTTAAATATTTTAAAATCTTTGTAACATTGCCTCTTCCAGACCTAGGTTTCTCGCAGTGAGTGGCGGTTAGCATGTCTTCTAGTCTTCCACTGTGAGCCTGTGCTGAGAGCTGTGGGGTTTGCCATTTCCTTTGTCTGTTCAACTTCCAGAACATTGGGTATTCACACTGATTATATTACCCAGGTAATTGTCCAGTCCAGTCTCCATTTTGCTTTGTATTGTGAACACAGCTGCATTTTAATTTAATACGTTGTTGGAACAGAGAAGGGTTGTCCCCTACGCCCCCACCATCTCGTTTTGCTGCTGCTGCCAAAAGTGCACCCCTCGGTACCCCTTTACTGTTGCTGTACCTCCACTTGGATCTGCTCTAGTCTCGGTTTGTGAGAGAAGAGGCGCCGGCTCTCTGTCCTGTATTCCAGGGCTTAACACACAATCTGGAAACTGCTGTGCCATCAATTAATGTTTCCTGAGTAAATACTGTTCATTAAATGAATGGATTGAGTTAGCAAAAATAACTGTGCATAAATAACTTTCTAAGGTGTCAAAACACCTAGTTAGTTTAACTGCTCTAGTCCAAGAGCCAGTCACTTAGGCGAGAGAAAGAACAAAGGTCAGTCATTTGCTTAAATTATAGGAATGTCAAAGTTGATTGTTCATTCATCTCTTCATTCAGCAGGCTCTGTGCTAAGTCCCTCGGGAATCACACACTTTCTGCAGGTATGACAGTGGGGTAGTGCTTACTCTTGAGTGCAGAGAAGGCTGTCCATTCAGCACGAAGGATGAACTTTGTATTGTACCGGGAGCCCAAAAACCCTTCCTGCAGAAGGTGGTACTGAGCTTTGAAGGAGAGCTAGGAGTCAGCTGCGTGAAGAGTGGGCACAGGGAAATGTCAGGAACACCGTCCACAAGGGCACAGAGTTGGAGTGAGCGTGGTGCTTCAGGAAACTACGGATAACTCATCGTGGCTGCGAAAAGGCTGGGAGAGTGGTCAGCTTCTCTTACACCTTTAGAACTTTTTAAAGCAGAAATTAAATTATAAAATACTTTCTTAAAGGTATTTGGCAAGTGAAATGAGATAAGATTACGTTCTCTCCCTTTTCATTTATTCTTTTAAAAATGAAACTTTCTCGGGGCACTTGGGTGGCTCAGTTGATTAAGTGTTGGACTCTTGCTTTCCGCTCAGGTCACGATCTCAGGGTCGTGAGATCGAGCCCTGCTTCGGGCTCCGCATTGGGTGTGGAGTCTGCTTAAGAGTCTCCCCCCTGTGCTCCCCCAATACCCGCCATGTGCGCGCGCTCTCTCTCAAAAAAAAGGATCTAAACATCTAAAAAATAAAACTTTCATAAACTACCAAATATTCACAACTGCCTGCTGAATTAATAAAATAATCTTTATGAATCAAAACAATTTAAAAAATGAAAAAATGACACTTTCTCTAAGTCAGTGGTAATACGTAATCATTTTGAAAACTTGGACAACACAGAAAAAATAAAATAAGACACTACCTATAACCCCTCTATTCAGAGACACTACTGCCATTAATTTTTTGGTGCATTTTCTAACAGATTTAAAAAATGTCAACGTTTAGCAGAAACCATTAGCAGTAATACTTTGATGTATTCCTATATGTTTCTTTCTTTTGTATCAGTGCTTCATATCTGATGTAGAACATAGGAAAAATCAAAGTCAAGTAATAAATCATCATTACATGGCTTTTATTTTAGAAAGGGAGAAGAAAGTTAACATTTATTGACAACCATCAGGTTTTCATAGTAAATATTATCAGTCAGCCAAGTTAAAATTGCCAGAGGGACCCAGACTACAATGTCCAGGAGGTGAGGAGCGCCCATGGGTGCTACCCTGTCTGCATTGAGTTCTTGATGCTCTAGCTGTTTACTTAACCATTTTAGCAATTCAGTGAAC
The DNA here is from genome assembly GCF_002007445.2 of Ailuropoda melanoleuca. Taxonomy (NCBI): domain Eukaryota; kingdom Metazoa; phylum Chordata; class Mammalia; order Carnivora; family Ursidae; genus Ailuropoda; species Ailuropoda melanoleuca. Next base: position 70,437,557 of record NC_048225.1, read on the forward strand.
CATTGGAAAAATCACAGACGACCCAGATGTCTTACTTGAGGACTAATTTATGGATCAGTGCCCTTCATTTGATCATCTGTTTCTACCTCCTCTGTTTAAAAGAAAGGTCAAATGCCATGCATTTTTAACCCTTTAAAAATGAAGCGGAGAATTGAATAACAAAGTAGTTCTTGCTTTATAATGATTCAACGATAATATAAATGTTGATTATTTCTGCTTATAAAATAACTCTCCCAAACAGAAAGTCCTCATGAGAGAGGCACTTAAATGCTGGCAAGGGCACACATACACCGGAAGATGCTTTAACATGCCATCAAATATGAGAACTGACTTTTTAAAGAGGAGAGCCCTTTGAGGCCATCCACTTGATACATTCCAACCAAGTCTGATTTTTCAATGTGAAGTATTATAGATGTGTATAATTTTACTGTTAAATTTTATTATGAAAACTGTGGATACTTCTATCAGTGTTTGATGTTTGGCTTCCAGTGTTGACTTGATAATGTTAACCTATTGTCCATATATATGCCTTTATTTGTCCTTTCCTATCAGAATGTTTATGCTTTGGCTATAAATTCCGGGTGGCAGGGAATATGTCTAGAAGATGTAGACAAATGTACTGTACAAGGAATAAACGTTATGCTCCAGCTTTCCATTGAGAGGTGAAGTCGGTCTCTTGCAGCATCAAGAAAAATGGCCGGAGGGTTATCATGTGGCATACACAAGAAAGGATATAGTTTCTATAGGGAAGAGACAGGCCTTGGAAATGAATCTTTGAAGAACTGGGATGACATATGAATCAGTGTTTACTGCCAAATGTTATCTTCTGCTTTGGCAAAGGCGATGATGTTATTGTCCTTGTGAGATATGTTCAGAACCTAAAAATATATCCAACAACAGCAACTGATAAGTGGCTGAGAAGTGGAAGTCTGAAACCTTGATGATCCAAAGAGGTACATTGATAATGTCAACAATTGAGAGTTTGTTTCATGATGTTTTCTAAAGGGTGCGTGCTGGTGCATGTGGATAGCCACTGATGGTCTCTCCTCCCCAAACCCATCATCAGAATCCTGGGTGAGTGGGTGTGTGGTCCTCAGTGTGGTGGGTTCCTGGGTGAGAAGCGTGGCTCAGGAGTTAGGTTTGACTCAGCTGACAGTTGGTAACAGCTCCCCTTGGGCACATTAAGATACCCAAGAAGAGACAAATGTAGAAAATAAGAGGCAGGTCTTTACCCTACACTGGGCTCCAGGTCATCCTAATGAGTTGTTACTGGTGACCAGTGGTGTTCTGGAGCTTGTCACCCATTGTTAAGGTCTCAGGAAGTTGCTGTGTTGGTTGTTAATAATAATTCAATAAGATATTAAAAGGAGGTAATAAATACTCAAAACTCATCAATTCCTAATTATTTCCCCACATTTTATTATTACCTGTGCTTTGAAAGCCCTTTCTCCTCTTTCTTCTTGATGATTAGAAATCTGTTTCTTGGGCATAAGGCTTCCTGTCTGTCTAAGATGTTAACATTCTTGAGAGAAGTGACACATTATTTCTCATTAGTCATTTATATCATAATATGCTTGAGTTTGTCACATCACTACATTGATTAGAGAGGCAGGGATATTGTTGAGAGTGAAGGAGTTCAGAACGGGGAGTCAGATATCAAAGATGAATTTTATCCACTTTTATATTTTGTCCAAGGCCAGCAAGAAATTTAGAATTAGAGGTTTTTATGAACACTGGTCACAGGACAGTTTATATCCCTTGTGGAATGGTGGTCTTAAATAGTTTGCTTCTTTTATCAGGGTCTTTTCCAGTCATCCAGTTGTGTGTGACAGTCCACAGCTCTGGAGAGGGAGGGGTAATGAGGTGGGAATTGTCCGTAGAGTTGGAGATGTATTTTAGCTGAATTATCAAATAGAGATCCTGTTAGAAAATACATTCAAATCTTTGGTACCATGGGAAAGAGACTCATTGTTGGTTATTGACACATTTTGTTAACTGTTAAGTTTTTGAAATATTTTTTTCTTCTGTTCTGAAATTTTAAGGCAATAAGGTGTAACTACATTCAGGCATCAGACAGTTAACAAGAGAGGAAATGCAGAACTTGAGAAGGTCACGTTATAATTAGTTAAAAAATGTATGTAAAGTCAAATCATAAAATTCCCCTGATAAATGAAACAAGGTAATTGATTGTGAGATTGACCACTGTTAAATTTATTTATTTTTAATTTTTTAAAAAAACATTTTATTTATTTATTTGAGAGGGAGAGAGAGGCAGAGCACAAGTGTGGGGTGGGGGAGGGAGAAGCAGACTCCCCACTGAGCAGGGAGCTGGATGAGGGGCTCAGTCCCAGGACCCTGGGATCATGACCTGAGCCGAAGGCAGATGCTTCACCGACTGAGCCACTCAGGCGCCCCAGCCACTGTTAAATTTAAAATAAATCAGTGTGAGGCTTCTCTTAGGTTGAATTTTGGCTACTACTAAGTCGACCTTGATTTCTAACTTCCCTCCACTGCCAGCCCCAATCGGTACTTGCCATCATCTCATCTCAAACAATGGTACCACCCTTTGTTCCACTGTTTACATTAAAACCTCAAAGTTATTCTTGATTCTGTGCTTTTTGTCACCCCGTGTTCAGTCCATCCACAAGTTCCCTGGTTCTACCTTTAAAATACATCAGGACTCCATCCACATTAAACCATTCCTCAGCTATTGCTGTCCTCTCTTGCCCGGACTGTTGGTACCTACTGTCTATCTGTTCTCTGCAGTACAGCCCAAATGATCCATTCAACATTTCAGTTAGCTTATGCCATGGTGTACCTGAAAGCCTTGGTGCACTGTAGGTCCTTGCCTGAGCCTCAAAGCCCTGTGGGACCCGGGCCCCACCATCGCTTTGACTGCCTCTCTCACCATACCTGCTACAAGGTTCTCCCCTGGCTCTTTGCTGCATCAGTGCTGGTGTCTGGTTGGGGTTAGAATGCCCCAAGCTCATCGACCTCAAGTGACTTGCACCTGCTATTCTTCTGTCTGAAATTCTCTTTCTCCAGATATTAATGAGAATTGGATTCCTCTCAACTCAACTATCAACCTTCCTGAGCCTTCTGTTTAAGGCAGCCAGCTCCCCACTCCTGCACTACTCTGTTTTCTCCCTGCTTTATTCTTCCTAGCACCAATCACGACCTGATATTATATTATATGCAATTCTAGTGTTTATTGTCTGCTTTTCAGTGAGGGTTCCCTGACCCCCAAAGTAATAATACTCACCTGTTCCCTTCTCTGATGTGCTTGGTGCCCATTACTCTGTACTCTACTCTTATTCATGGCCTTTATTACCCTCTAACATTAGATGTAATTTCTGCATATGCTCTTGTCCCTGGTCTCTTTCTTTCACTAGAATGTAAGCTCCAGAAGGCAGGCATCTTTGTTTCGTTCACTGGTGGATCCCCAGTGCCTGGAATAGTACCTGGCACATAGTAGGTGCTCAATAAATAGTTACCGAATACATAAGGATCAGGAATGAACATTGGTTGAGTGATCAGAGAAAGAAAGGAAGCACTCCCTGTGGTTAGTGTCTAATGGTCTTAATTCTGTAGTCAAACCTCCAGTGTGAGGCTCCAAGTTAGTATTTTAAGGTGGTCCTGGTCAAGGTGAAGTTCACTTTTGAAACCTTTAATTTTTCAAAGTATCAAATGTCCGTCTACCTGCAGCCAGAGGAGAGAGGCTCAGAGCAGTGCTCGGCCGCTGCCTCTGTGAGTCAGGGGTGCAGAGAACCAGCTGATGTTCTTTTAATTATTTTGGGGTTCTGTTTTCCATTTTGGGGACACATTCCACAATACAGTCAGTTCTGCTATAACACTCATTTGAAATCACAAGTTACTTCCAACATAATTGAAGCATTAGGGAGCGGTTTGCATAAATGGCAGATTTCCCATTAGCGTTATGCGTGATTTCGTTGGTGAGTGGATTCAGGAAACCACACCCAGCTGAACTGAGCCTTACACAAATTCATAAAGTGCATTTTTCAGACCTCTACCAACCATCTTCCAGTCCAGGCTCGTTTGGGTGAACCACATCGGCCTCCATCTGGTGTTTCAACTTCCAGGTTCCGGACACCCCTCTCCCCCACGTCGCAGTAGCTCACAAGCTGGAACCCTGCCGTGCCCCATGCCCAAAGGCATTAGCCAGTCAACGTTAGATCTTTTCCAAGTTGGAGACTATGTATTGTCCGGAAAAATACGTCCATACTATAGTACAGATGTGTTTCTTAGCCAGTTAACATGTGAAAACCTGTGCCACCATTTTTATTAGGTTCGTATCTTTGTTTCTTGTGTCACAGATGAAGGTTTTGAGTGTTGTGCCCTTTCCTATATTTGCCCCCCGTAAGCTCTGTGATTTTTTTTATTGTACAGTTTTGCATTGTGCCTGAGTTTTAGGAATACCTAAGCTGTGTGTTGTAGCAGAACTAGCTGTTTTCAGAAGGGACCAGCAAACTACCTGTAATAAGGACATGTCATGGTTGTGTTATGCTTTGTCACATGTAGCGTCCATATTTGTCATCTCACTGTTTTCATAGTAGTTCTTTGAGGGATGTATTTTATAAGTGAAGAATCAAAACTGAAGAGAGAGTGCTTGTTAAGGGTCAAAAATTAGTACATGCTAGAACGATAGTCAAACCAAGCTCTGTCTCAACTGCAGTTCTGCCCCGCCAGTGCCGCGGGACCAAGAGGAGAGGATGCTGGCTCATTTCTTTGATCACCGTCTTGCAAATGTGCATTCCATATCCCTCCGTGGGAAAAAGATTTCTGATGGCTGAATGAAGACCTCTGACTGAGCAGTGAATTTAAAAAAGCAACGCAAGAATATTAAATGAAGGATTTTAAAATTGCAGCTAATGGGACACCTGGGTGGCTCAGTTGGTTAAGTGTCTGCCTTCAGCTCAGGTCATGATCCCAGCTTGTGGGATCGAGTCCCTCATCGGGCTCCCTGGTCAGTGGGGAGCCTGCTTTTCCCTCTGCCTGAGGCTTCCCCTGCTGATGCTCTCTCTCTCTCTCTTTCTGACAAACAAATAAATAAATAAAATCTTAAAAAAAATAAAATCGCAGCTAACAACAGACCAAGTAGGAAGGAACATTTCTGCATTGGGCAGGGGAAAGTTTGAAAGACTCGGGGAGGGTGTTGTATTCGCCAGTCGCTCCTGTGAGCCCCCTTCATGGGCCGTCACTGGCCCCCTGGGAATCTTATGATGTCGTGATTTTGGTAACCTTCTTGACTATATGGGGGCTATATTGGTAAAAAGAACATTTTCCTATCCTCCTGCTGTATGTCTCCTTCTCTCTTTCAATACACACACACACACTCACACTCACACTCTTGGTACATCCAGACTTAATTTACATTGTTTCCTAAGATAAAAACATGTAGTGGGAGACAGTTAACTTGACTGAAGGAGAAGATGGGTTTGGCGTCAGGAGACAGCTTCTCAGGTTCTTGACTTTTTACATGAGGAAAAGCATTGGTTTCTTGTTCTCCTTAAAATTAATGCTAATTCTTTGTCTAAGAAAATAAAGGTCTGCCTTTTAGACACGTCAGGAAGAAGCAATGCTCTGTGCCTGGAAGGATGCCCTATTAACTTGTGATGGCGTTACTCACAGGGTGGCATCGATGGTGTTTTGGGGCTGGGTGTCTCTCTCTCCTTACTCTGGAACGGTATCATATTTTTGCAGTAGCGTTGACCATGGCATTACAACCCAGCTCACTAGTGTTCTTAAGGACACTCATGCCAGCGTGACAAATGGATTCTGTTAAGCTGAGCAGATAAGAACGTGAGCTGTGTGTGGTGAACAGTTACACTGAGGCAGCCAGGGCGATCTGTGCATCTGCTATTTCAATGCCCACGTGAAGTGCGATGTTGTAATACGAGCTTGCTTCTAACATTTGCATTTTGCCTTGTCTCCTGTGCCAAAGCAGCAAATGCCACAATCTGTATCCTTTTCCACGACTGCTTTATAGGAACATGCACTGTAAAGTATAACGTGATCACATAACGTTCCTCAGATCTTTGCTGTCATGCCGACTTTACCACGTACAGCATTCTAGTAATTCTCTGAAAGATGAGCGTATTGTCTCCATCTTCTATATCCAGTGGTGGATGTCAGAAGCCTACAATTGTCATGCCAGGTGCCATGACACTGAAATAATTTCTTTCGAAAGTGAACTTTCTCTCTAGCAGCCCACAACATGACCCAGGTGATTGGATGCTTTCTGTTCCTTGGGTGGCGTATTCTTGTCGTTTTCTGTTGAGTGCCTGCATACCTTGACTGTTTCAGGAGAAGTTATTGCAGCATAAGCAAAAGAAACAAAATGGGTAGTTTTTTAAATTTTATTTTATTTTAAAGATTTTATTTATTTATTTGACAGAGAGAGACAGCCAGCGAGAGAGGGAACACAAGTGGGGGGGAGTGGGAGAGGAAAAAGCACGCTCCCAGTGGAAGAGCCCAGCGTGGGGCTCGATCCCAGGACTCCGGGATCACACCCTGAGCCGAAGGCAGACGCCTAATGACTGCGCCACCCAGGCGCCCGAAAATGGGTAGTTTTTGAGCTGGTTTGCTCAGGTACTCACTCGTTAATGCCACTCGGACACAGGTGATGGTGGTCCTCAGTGTAGAGAGGATGATGGAGAGTGGGAGGACCAAGGATACCAGACGTTGTCAGGGCCAGTCATGCAATATACATAATTCCAAACATTTTTAGTTTAAAAAGCTGTGTGAGCTAGCTTTCCCTTAATAAAGCCCTGTGTCTTTCCTGGGCTGTTTTCCTGTATGTATTAAGCCCAGAGGACCCGCACATAGTGAGCTGTGAGAGTTTGTGGTGTGGACCAACACACAGACCTAATCAGCGCGCTGTGCCAAGCAGCCCAGAGTCATGGTGCCACCACTTGATGACGGAGACTTACATCCAGGCTATGGCAGCAGCCTGCGAGAACCTCTGCAACTGTCTCACCTGAGCTCTCAAAAGGGCTTGCATAGCTGGGCATGAGTACTTTCAGGCCTCTCAGGAAATGCACCGGATGATAAAAGACAGTTTGCTCTGTCCCCGTGTCAGGCTTGTTGCTGTCATCTCTCAGGGCAGATGTCTGAAGTGGAATGCTTTCTCCAGGTGCTTATCCACATCTTTGTAAAAATATCACTCTGTCTTGTTTGCCTCCCCTCCCCCTTCTTTTTAAATTTTTTTCTTTTTAACAATCGACACGTTAGAACTGAAACATGAGAATAAAGCTGAGTTTTGAGCTAATATTTTGGCGATTCTATTTTAAATACCAAAATGGGATCACAGCTCCTTCTATCCTCAGTGGGCTGTAAGGGATTTGATTGGGAGGCTGGGCTGCCCTTGTTTTTCCATTCTGGTCACTGTGCCCTGGGCTGCGGGCTAAAGAAAGCACTCAGTGCCTCCCCACCGCATTCTCCTCATCTCCCTAGCAACTGCGGGGCACTGCGTCTGCGTGGCATCATTGCCTGAAGCAGCCCTTGACAAGAATAAAGATCACTGTGTCCAAAGTTATTCCTCATTTCCCCTAGGCAAGGATGTGTGTATCCAAATGCAGATTTTAAGCATAGAATCCTAATGGTGAAATCAGTTGTTGGAGTGAGCGAGGAGCTGGGTGTCAACGGGCTGCTGAAATACTCCTCAGACAAGTTTCCTTCTTGCCCCTGTTACCTGTACCCTGAGGCCAAGGGAAGATGGCCATTTGCCAAGGACACCCACTGAGTGCTTTTGATGGCCTCCCCTCTGGGAAGACATTCCATTCAGTCAGTCATTCATTCAAGAACTTGACGGAGCACCTACTGTGTGGGGCACTGTAGGTGCTGGGAGACACAGCAGAGACACAAAGCAGACAAGGGTCCAGTCCCCGTGGAATTTCTGTTCTGCTGCAGAAACGTGCATGTCTTGACAGAACTCAGAATACGGCCTAGCAGAAGGCCTGCCATATAACGGGTGATCAGTGACCAGCAGTCTCTCGTTATCTTCCTCTTACCTAGGTTTTAATTTTACTAAAGGACTTCTATGTCTAGCGGTGGTTTGCATGAATAACTAAAGCTCTTTTAGCAGTTTGTTGAGATCCTTTGGTGAGTTAAGAGGCATGTATTTGAAAGGCCTGTTCACTGCCTTCACTCAAAGGGAAGTACCAAGATAATTGATGCACTCAAAACAGTCTGATGTTTATTTTTATATAATATGCATTTGTTATTTCTCTCCCTTGGCGCTTGGTTACACAGAATTTCCATTAGAATCTTCTTCAGTGTGGCATTATTAATAGGTCAGTAAATTTAGTAAGTTTGCCTTTAACCACCTTTAAATTCATTAGGGGAGTGGAGAGAGTGTGCTTTCAGGGCCCGCTCATGGTATTTTAGATATTCTCAGGATCCTCTCTAAAAATGACTCATTCAGTAAATTGCAAATAGAGGTTGGACAGGAACAAGAGCATTTTCTATGGTCACTCTTACAACAAAGCTGAAAAAATCATATCTAAATCATGGGAAACACAATAGAATCTTTCAATAAAAATCTGTTCAAGCAAAGCACACCCAACAGGTGAACAAATACTGATTTGCCTGCCAAGGGCTTTGATTTCATTTTTGCAGCTTTCTCCTTCACAGACCATCTCGTTACCTTGTTGTTGGTGTGCTATGAAAGGAAACACTGTGACAACCGGTCCTATAACGCCTATTTTGCCAGTTAACCTCTTCAGTTACAAACTGGGTTCCCAGATGTGTGTGCGTGTGTGACAGAGGGGGAGAGAGGGGGAGAGAGGGGGAGAGAGGGGGAGAGAATATGATGTCCTCTTGTAGTTAATCGGGAAATAAATTAATCTACCTTCTCTTTATTCTGATCTGAATGTCATGCTTCAAGACCCATAAACCATTTCCAACCTCATTTCCACTGCTTAGTTACAGTGACGTTAGACGAAGTCACTTTACCTCTTTACATCTTTTTCTTTCTATAAAAAGGAGGACGTTTGTCAGAAGACCTTTGGAACTCATCCAGTTATCAGATTATTTTATTCCTTTTATAAATATCTCCTGGAATGTTTTCCTTGCAGGTTCTCGGCACACGCCCTATAACATTCTGGCACCCTCGCTGGTGGCTTTGGCCACGTTGGAGTCTCTGGGAACATGTTGGTCATTGAGATGGAAATTGACCTAGAAACCTGAGGTTGAAACAACGTGGGGTTGAGCTCTGGTTTTATATTAGTGCCTGTTTTTCTCAGGTTATTATTATTTTTTAATTAATAAGTTTGAGAAAACTAGGCAGTGGGAAGAGAAATGCTGGAAAAAAGTGTATACCTTTGTAAATTACTTCATTAAAACTTAGAAAAGGACATTAGAGAAAACAGTTAAAAACTCCTAAGAGAAACTACCAGAGAAAACATGAGCTGTCCTCAGAGAAATTAGGCAATTGTACCACTCATACACAGAAGGTCTGAACATTTTAAAACCTTTAAATAATATACCAGATGAGGTTTATTATAAAATTTGGTTGTTAGATAATGGAACAACTTTTTTTTTCTTTTTTCTTTTTTTTTTTGTGATAGATCAAGAACATTACAACAGACTGTAATTACTACAATTAGTCATTGTATTTTAATTCATGACATATCTAAATATAGGTAATAATAAAGAGTGCTGGTAACAATGTGCAGTTAAGTACATATATCTTTGACACTACATTCCCAAGACCTCCTCAAACCTCACATATTTTCAAATACGTGATTTTCTCGTCCTTTTTCATGTTTTATTTTCAAGCCAGCGCCACAACTATTAGTAATGTTCACTACCATCTTTCAGAAGTCAACAGCTGTATCTTTAAACAAACTGCATATTTAGCAATAGATGGGAAGCTTGTTAAGAAGGAAACATGGATGGTCGTTCTTCCCTCCACACTCTCCACTCCTCCCCTCCCTGCCCCTCTGGCTGAGTGCTTGGCATTTATACCCAGAACTCCAATTCCTGTCTTCGCTCCGTTACACACTTTCAGCCATCAGGCACCTCCTGGATCGTGTGCACGTAGCACAAACCACAACTCCAATCCAGTGAGAACTCTTGTTGGCTGTACTTCAAGATGGATCTAGAATCCGAAGCTTCTCACACTTCCAGGGTTACACCTGGGTCTCAGCCAGGACTCTGGCTCCTACCTCACTCATCTGTTGCCACACTTGTCTCTACAGTCTTTTCTGTGCACAGCAATCAGTGATCCCATTAAAATGTAAATTCACCAAATGATTGACGAATGCAAATTTCTCTTATAAATGTATTCCAGGTAATAAGTGAAGGAAGAGTAATAGAGTGCCAAGGGTCACCGTCGTGAAGCGACCATTAGGAGGCTGTTGGCACCACACAGTAAAACAGCCTGCATTCCTGGTGCTCTTGATGAAAGTACTTCCCCCACCTAGCATGTTTGGTCCAAGAAGATGGGCCCCGAATCTGAGCGAGCCACTTGTTCTTACTCCCAATTTATAGGGAGCAGAGGAACATGGTAAGTGGAACCACAGGCGTGCAGTCAGCAAAATCCAGACTGTGGAGAACTCGACAGGACAGACGGCCCAGGTTCTTGTTACCGAGGGTTGACAAAAGCAAGCAAGCAAAGCGAGATGTGGGGGACCCTACGGATGAAAAGGGGCTTAAGAGATACGAACAATCAGGAACTGTAGATCTTACGTTGATCCCTTTTCAAATATACAAACTAAAGAACTTTTAAGCTTACTAAGGAACTGTGGCCACTGCGTGGACATAATGCTCTCCACAAGCACTGTTTAACCGTCTAAGCACAAAGCAGAGGTGAGGTGGTAAATATTTAACAGTCGGACCCAGATTTGAGTGTTTGTGGATGTCCCTGGAGTGCCTACTCCCCCCATAGCCAGTTTCAAGTCGGCAGTGTGAAGCCAGCGATCGGAGTGGGACAAGCTCATGTTGGGGGTGATAATTATATCACAGTGGTGTTGAAAAAAAAAAAAAGGTGCCTGTATTTTGGAGATTCCTACTGAAATGCTATGGTTGAAATGACAAGATGTCTGAGGTTTTCTTTAAAATGATCTGGGGTGGGGGGTGGGGTAAGGAGTATAAATGAAACAGTATTTTAGACGAAGTCATAGAAACACTGGGGTTCCTTATACGTTTTTCTTTACTTCCCATATGTTTTAAATTTTCTAAAATAGAAGAGATTTTAAAAAGTAAATCATTTCTTCTAACTGAAACTGAAACCCTTCCTCTCTGAGTAGAAGCCAGAGTCCTGCCTATGCATGAAAAGGACTGCATGCACCTGACCCTCTCCCTTCACTCTGTTCTCCTCATGCTGGCCTCGTTGCCGGTCTGTCAGTGTGCTGGACCTGCTGCCTCTTTGGGACCTTTGTGCTGCATGTTGTCTCAGCCCAGAACACTTTCCCCCAGAGGAACACAGAGCTCACTCCCTCACTTCCTCCCAGGCTTTGTTTAGATGCCCCCTTTCTGATAGGGACTCCTTGTCATGCCGGACGCTGCCCACAGCCCCAGACCAGCCCTTCTGATTGGTAGCACTTACCACCTTTCAGCCTACCGTATTACTTTTACAGAGTTGATCAATGTGAGCTTCACACATTTAAATAGTTAGAACAGTGCCTGGAATCTAGTGGTTACTCAAAACAACTTTTTATAGAGTGAATGAATGGATGGAAGTGACATCCATGAACGTCACTGAGTTCTTCTCCCCTTTGCTTGACACTTCTTACGTATCACCCACACCGACTACATTTAAAGTATATGCTTTTGGAAGATTGAGCTGCTGGAAACACTGTTTCATATTGATTGAAGTACTGCAAACCGTGTTAAATTCTCTTCAAAAGTCAACGTAAGTACGTTTCTACACCAAAAACTGCAGAGGGAGAGACCTTTTAAGAGACTATAATGTCATAAATATCTTAAAAACAAAATCAATAAGCCTTAAGAGGAAAAAGAAAGACTGTTTGATTGGTTTACTTCCAGAACATCTTGGCCATTATTTTAAGGGGTTTACAATTTTTAGTTAGGATGTTGGCTCTTTTGGATTCTAGTGTTTTTGTTTAAATCAGAACGCCCCCCACCCCAGATTCCCTCATTATCCTGCAGGGTATGCTTAGATAGCTTACCGTGCTGCTTTTTCTGCAAGTTCACTTGGAGAGGTTAACCTTTACCTGCACCCTCCCGCCCCCCGACCATCATCCCTAAGTGTTCAGGGAAACTCTGTTTGAGAATTTCAGCTTGGGAACTTGTTTGATACTGTTTTTCATATGTGTAGTTAGGGTGCATGGGTCCAATGCTGTATTGAAATTTCCCAGTGTTTGCATTACTTTTTATTTCTGCACAGCCTTCTTTGCTCCAGCAAACAAAATTAGCTATCTTTAGTAATCCAGGAGGAGGAGTGCTCCAGTGTAGAATGTGAGAACCATGGTTGGGTCTTTGCTTCATCATAGCCAACTGATCACTGAAGGGCTTCTTTTCATTGCCTTGCACAGCATTCAATGGGACATGCAGACCTTGGCCTACAAAATGACTAAAAGGAAAGGCTTAGGAAAATAAACTTATGAAAAGATGTTCAGAATCATATGTCCTCAGGATAGTGCAAATTAATACAGCAATGAGATAACACTACACACTTATTAGAATAACCAAAATCCAAAACACTGACACCAAATTCTGACAGGGATGTGGGGCAACGGGCCCAGTCTTTCACTGCCGGTGGGAAAGCAGAATGGTGAAGTCACATTAGAAGATAGTTTGGTACGTTTCTGACAAAACTAAACATACTCTTCCCATACAATTCAGCAGCCACTCTCCTTGTTATTTACCCAAATGCATTGAAAACTTCTTTTTTTAAAAATATATACATATATATATTTATTATGTTATTATTTTTTATTATAATAATATTTTTTATTATATTATGTTAGTCACCATAAAGTACATCCTTAGTTTTTGATGTAACGTTCCATGATTCATTAGTTGCGTATAACACCCAGTGCACCATGCAGCATGTGCCCTCCTTACTACCCATCACCAGCCTATCCCATTCCCCCACCCCCCCTCCCCTCTGAAGCCCTCAGTTTGTTTCCCAGAGTCCATAGTCTCTCCTGCTTCATTCCCCCTTCTGTTTACCCCCCCTTCATTCTTCCCTTCCTTGTCCTACCAATCTTCCTGCTATTTCTTAGGTTCCATTAATGAGTGAAACCATATGATAATTGTTTTTCTATGCTTGACTTATTTCGCTTAGCATAATCTCCTCCAGTCCTGTCCATGTTGCAGCAAATGTTGAGAAATCGTTCTTTTTGATAGCTGAGTAATATTCCATTGTATATATGGACCACATCTTCTTAATCCAGTCATCTTGAAGGGCATCTCGGCTCCTTCCACGACTTAGCTATTGTGGACAATACTGCTATGAACATTGGGGTGCATATGGCCCTTCTCTTCACTACATTTATATCTTTGGGGTAAATACCCAGTAGTGCAATTGCTGGATCATAGGGTAGCTCAATTTTTAACTTCTTTGCAAAGGTATTTATAGCAGCTTTATTCATAATTGCAGAACTTGGAGGCTGCCATGATGTCTTTTGGTAGGTGAAAGGACAAATAAACAGTGGAATATCTGGACGATGAGCTATTATTCAGCACTAAAAAGAAACGAGCTATCAAGTTTTGAAAAGACATGTAAGAACCTTGAGTGCACATTACTAAGTGAAAGGAGACGATCTGAAAAGGCTACATCCTGTATGATTCCAACTATAGGACATTCTGGAACAGGCAAAGGTATGGAGACAGTGAAAAGATCAGTGGGTGCCTGGAGTTAGCAGGGATGGGAGGGTTAAGAGGTGGAGCACAGAGGATTCTTAGGACAGTGAAATCACTCTGTATGCTACTGTAATGGTATATACAGGTCATTATGCATTTATCAGGACCCATAGAATGTACAGTATCAAGAGTGAACCCCTAATGGGAACAGTGGACTTTGGGTGATACTGGTGTAGGTTCACCAGTTGTAACAAATGTATCACCTCGCTGAGGGATGTTGATAATGGGGCAGGCTGTCTGTATGTATGTGGTGGGGGGGAGGGATATGGGAACTGTATTTTCAGCTCAGTTTTGCTGTGAACTTAAAACTGCTGTAAAAAAATAAAAAAAAACAGAGTCTATTAAAACAGAAAAAGAGAAAGGCTCAGTAAAACTGAGACGCCTTCATGTGACTAGTTAAGGAATAAAAGGCCTCTCCATTGTATTGTGCTGGTCAGTGTACCAGGTTGTTATCTATTGATTTGCAAATAGGAGCATAAATAGGATTCAGGAATGAAAATTGAAGCTGTATTTTGAAATTTAGAGTGGATTAGATCTCATAGTCTTTTCTGCTTCCTGCAAAAGATGCTGGATATGTAGCGATACTCCCTGCAAATCATTTCCGAAATATTTCAGTTGCCATGGGAGCCGAAGCCGATGATGGAATTTATATACAAAGCTCTCAGAAAAGAGACTTGCCAAAAAAGTCTTTGGAGTTGCTCAAGATAGTTGGCTTTTTCATAGCTCACTTTCAAACATTTCTTTGCTTATACGTTCTTTGCATTCTAGCAACAATGGTAGTATTTTTTGAACTTAATGTATTTACCTATTATTTAAATGACACCCATGACATGGTCATTGTGGTAACTGGACAGAAAAATCAAAACACAGACTTGCCTGGGAAGGTCTGGAGAGTATTAACAAGCCTGTGTGTGTCAGGGTTAGAAAGGGAAACTCAAGAGTCTTCAGGATGACATTAGCTCAGGTTCCTTAGCTATTCCTTCTCTTTGCACATATTATCCTCTCTTGAGGACTGAGCCTCTATGTAAGCTTTGACACAACAGAATTAAAATTAAAGCAGGGTAAGAAGTGCTCTTCGTGCCTGCAGAGATCACTGTACCAGCTCTAGACATCTCTTGTTCTTTGTCTGATGAGTTATGTGATGGCAAACACGCCCCCAGACTTGGCACAGCTCGTTGACCTGATTATATTTGTTTTTGCATTTCTTTTCTAGAAGATTATCATAAGGTCACCAGAATATTATGGAAGGAATCCAAACAATGAACACTAAACTCTTTCTCCATGACTAGGTAGCTCTCCTTGGAAGATGAGATGATGAGAGTCCTGGAGATTTGGAAAGAGCTTCACCTTTCTTGATCTTGCTACTGCCAATTAACATGGTTTCCCTGTTGGTTGTACCACCCAAGTTTTTGCTTAATGTTGGACATACATAGAAAGGGATAAGCCTTATTTGGGGAGAATTCTTTGTGAGATGCTTCTGGTCCACTCTCTGAAGGCTCCAGGATTTTCTCTAAGTTTGAGTCTTGGTTTCCATTTAGGCTCACAGCATCTTTTTAATAGCATGTGAGGTTCAGAGGCCTGTGCTGGGTGCTATGACGGAACAGTAGATGGTACCATAAGGGAACGAATGGAACAACATGTTGGTTGGATGATGGATGTTAGTTGGATGGGTGACATAGGGAAGGTCTCCCTGAAGTGGTAACATTTAAGCTGGAACCAAAAGAACAAGTAGGTGTCACTCAGGCAAACCCTACTTGGATTACTGCCCTTATTTCAGCTTCAAAAATGCAAGCTTCTTCATCAAGGTCTGCACACAGGTGCCTTCATGTTGGCTTGGGACGCTGGTCTTCTCCTTGCTTGTTAGTCATTCTTTTGTGATTATCCATTTTGTATCGGTCTTCCCTAGTAATCAGGAGGTTAGATTTTTTGTTCTTTATCATTTGGATTTGAGTAATTTTGAGTTACTTTGTGATTCCTTTCCTACGTCCCTTTGGTCTCTGTTCACCCAGCTTCTCCTTTAAGAGGAGTGAATTGATATACTGGTAGTGACTCCAGTGGGAAGTAAATGAGACTTGGCTTGGAAATTTTTCTGTGCTGCTCAAGTTCCTTTTAATGATTTTGGTGGTTTTCTGATTGAACCTTTTTCAAAATGTATTAATATATTGCTTTTCCATTTATGATGATAGCACACCCCTATGTCAGTGTTCGATTAAGGTCTAGTAGTAATTAAATTTTACTACGTAATAGAGTTGTTATTCACCATTTCACTGGACACGTTCAAATGGAAGTAGGTGACACTTTAAGGCACTTTGATTTTACTTTCTTAGCCCCTGTTCAGTAGAGAGGATTCCCATTACCTTGTACACTCACCTGTCAGGATTAGGACACTTTTAAAATGCTGTAACTCCTTAAATCAAACACTTTTTGAAGCTTAGATTAATTAGATTTATGAAGCCAAATGTTATCTATGGTTTAGTACTGGAATTGTTTTCATGTCAAGAATCCAGTGATGTTCCTTTTATAAGACTTCTCAGCAGCTCACCCTTTGTCATGTGGTTCTTGCTAGTATTGGCCAGTTACATTGTTGGATTTTTACCTGGCAGTGATTCTCCTAGTGGCAAGGTCACTCTGACTTGCCAAGAAATTCCTAAATTTCCAAAAGGAGGTTTTTAGAATCACATAATTTGTTACTGATTTTGCTCCCAGTGGTGCTGAATAATCAAAGCCACATTCATTCCGGATATAAAGAAAATTGATTGATTATAGTATTCCTATATCTGATTACAACAATTCGCATCTTCTCCTACATTGGTAGAGCATTCCTGTATCCTCTCTGAATTTAATCCACTCACCTTAATTTGGTTCTAAGATGGTGCTAAGGTGGCCCTTCTGAGGATTCACTTTCATAATTTATCTGTTCTTCCATCCCTCCTTCTACAAATTAATTCCAGAGGCATCCATTGAAAACATTCTGTGGGCCAGACACTGATCCAGGTCCTTGGGACACACTGGTCAACTAAAGATACAAAAATCACTGTCTTGATGGAATTTACATTTTGAAGGACTAAGACAATGAATAAGAGAAATAATATACAGCATGTTAGCTGATGATGTGTGCTGTAGAGAGAAATGGAGGAGAGATACGAAGAGTTGGTGGACAGATTGGAGTTTTAAAACACGTGGCCAGGGGAGAACTTTGCTGAGAAGCTAACTTTTGAGTAAAGATGTGAAGGAAGTGCAACGGCACAACCGGGGGAAGAGTGTCCAGACAGAAAGCAGCAAGAGGGAAAAGCTTAGAGGTGGAAGGATGCCCAGGATGGTGAGAGGACAACAAGCAGACCAGAGGGGCTGTAGTGGAAGGGCCAACAGGGAGAGGAGAAGAGGATCAAGTCAAATATGGAACAGGAGGGCAGGCCATGTGGGACCATGTGGGACATTTTGTCTCTTACTGTGAGGGAGATGGATATCCCCTGGAGTTTTGAGAAGAGTGACATGGTCTGATTTACATATGGATGCATTTACTTTGGCTGTGGTCTGGAGAGTAGATGGACAGGGATGTAGCTGGAAGCAGGGAGACCAGTTGGGAGGGGACTGTAATAACCCCTGAAGGGGTGAGTGTTGTTTTGGATCAGAGTGGTGGCCATGGAGGTGGGGAGATGGAGAAGGATTTGGGGCATATTTGGAAGGTAGATCTAATAGAACGTGGTGACAGATGGGATGTGGGATGTGAAAGAATCAGCGAGTCCAGGATGACCCAGGGTCTTTTGGCCCAAGCACTAGAAATGCAAAGTTCCTATTAAGAGAGATGGGGAAGACTGTAGGAGTGTGGGCTTAGTGGAAGATCGGAAGTTTGAGACAAGGCCTCCCCCTTCCACTCTTCGTCAGTAGCCAAGGCCATTCCTATGCTTCCTCAGGCCTGACCCCCACATGCTGACTCATCCCCCACTGAAGGCAGTTTGGAAGGTGCCCAGCGGCTAAGGTCTCATTCAGTATTGACCTGAGGAAGGGGAGAGGATATGTGTAGAGATAGATTTTGCTGTTTTAACATTTGAATTTTGGATGGGGTCCTCGAGGGCTACGGACTTGAAGAAAAATAGAAATTATGTAACGGTCATCTTTCATGTAGAAGTGATATAACCTCACAAAGAAAGAAAGAAAGGACTTTGGTTGTAGTTGTTCTGATAGGTTGGTAGTTTCCTCTTTAATGTCAGCTTTGATATCTCAAGCTAGAAACCATTACTTTGGGGTTTCACATTTTCTAATTCCTTTGTGCCATGTCTAACCATTGGGGCCCCTCCTGCCTGGCTTTATGTCTTGCTCTCAGACCTCTTGGGCAGGAACCATATTTGCTTGTTCACTGCCTTGCCCTTAGTACCAAAGAGGACCTGGTGAATTTGTGGAATGAATGGGCTCCAGATTCTATCATATGACTTGTGCCTTGAAACAGATCATCCTGTCATTTGTAATTGGGTTTCCTTTCTGTAAGGGTTTCACATGGAGATTGCGCTTCACTGGGAAGGGGCTCTTTGAAATATGGGTACATACGTTACTTGAATGATAACAAAGGAGTGACGTGCTGTGAAATTTTCAAGGACAGGAATAAATCTTTAAGATTCAGAACACTCAGAGGTATTAGCCTGTCAGGGTTTGGTAAACTCTCTTTCGTTTTATACTCTAAGGTCAGTTGTGTTATTACTTTGAAAAAGGCTCAGCTAAAAATGTTGATTTAAAGAAAAATTAAGTAAATAATAGTATAAGGGGGTCACAGTTATAGCAGAAACTGTGAAGGTTGGGATGTATGTAAGTTTGGGAAACATCCAGCCGATACTTGGAAATGTTCTTCCATATCTCTGTTCAGTGGTGGTCCAGTCTGTCATCGTGGATGTTGTTGTTGAGGACTAGAGATCTTGCATGCCACAAAGTTGCATTCCACTGCATTTCTCTCTAGTAATTGCAAAAAACATAATATATGGACCTTCAGCACTCAGTTACCCTGGACTGCTTCTCAAATTGGTGTTTTTTGTTGTTTTAGTACTGTTATTAACAATAAATAGGTAGCATGGATTCAGATAATTTTAAATACAGTTGACCCTTGAACGACATGGGTTTTAACTGCATGGGTCCACTTTATGTGGATTTTCTAAAGGAAACACAGCACAGTACTGTAAACGTATTTTTTTATTCCTGATGATTTTCTTAATGTTTTGTTTTCTTTAGCTTACTTTATTATAAGAATACAGTATATAATACATATAACATACAAAATGTGTACTAGCAATGGTTTCTGTTATTGGTATGGCTTCTAGGCAAGAGTCAGCTACTAGTAGTTAAAGTTTGGGGGAGTCAAAAGTTGTATGTGGATTTTTGACTGTGTGAGATCTGGCACACCCAGCCCTCACGTTGTTCAAGGGTTATCTGCATTTTCCACTCCAGCATATAGAAACAAATTAAAGAAGAATCAATTTATGTGAGAAGAGAGTAGACCTAACAGCTGATTTTCTCCTTATCCTAAGCTGGCCCTGGGGTGGGCAAGATGAGACATAAGCAAGACCCAGTGGGTTTGCTTTTGCAGGGATATTTAAGTGAAAAATTCCTCTTTAATATTAAGAAAGGAGTCAGCTTAATAAATGAATTGCTAAAACTGTGACCTAAAAAAGCAACTAATTAAGACAAATCCAATTAGACTTGATAAATATATATTTTTAGTCCAGGAAGCTAGGAATGAATTGGTCTCTCCTGCCTGCTACCTAACCACATGACACATTTCATCATTCCAGTAATTACAGAAAATACCCTAAATCAGGCAGTGTTCACAGACACCTGCAATCAGGCTGACTGCCACACGGTCATGTCTGGAAGAACGACTTCATCTCCATGCGGTCCACGGGCTGGGATGTGGTTGGCGAAGGGCAGAGCTGAGCTGCAGCAGCTGTTCTGTTGGTGACGGTGGTGCTGGCCTCCAACTGGTAGCGCTCCGGAGCTGCAGAGCGCCAGCGCGGAGGGGGAGGCGGAAATGACGTGATGCCGAGGGCATGGGGCTCCAGGTGTGTTTCTGTTTTGTTTTATTTTATTTATTTTATTTTATTTTACTTTATTTTAATTTTTAAAAGAAGATTTTATTTATTTATTTGAGAGAGCACGCACAAGCGGTGGGGGAGGGGCAGAGAGAGAAGGAGAGACAAACTTCCCGCTGAGCAGGGAGCCTGACATGGGGGCTTCAGTCCTGGGACCCGAGACCATGACCTGGGCCGAAGACAGACGCTTCACTGACTGAGCCACCTAGGCGCCCCTTCAAGTGTGTTTTTAACATGACGATTTCTGGAGAGACGGGTCTATTATGATTACATAAGACAAGATGATTTTAGCTTTTATTTTTTACTTAAAAATGTTTACCTGAGGGGCGCCTGGGTGGCTCAGCCATTAAGCATCTGCCTTCGGCTCAGTCATGATCCCAGGGTCCTGGAATCGAATCCCACATTGTGCTCCCTGCTCAGCAGGAAGCCTGCTTCTTCCTCTCCCACTCCCCCTGCTTGTGTTCCCTCTCTTGCTGCCCCCCCATCAAATAAATAAATAAAATCTTAAAAAAAAATGTTTACCTGAGCTCCTACTGACCATTTCCAGTAGCCTGCGCTCAGTGCTCAGCCTCTCTGAACTTTGTACAGTACTGACCCCAGAGGCTGACTCTCTGGTCGGCGTCCTCAAGCCCTTTTCTGTGGCACTTCTTTGACTCTGTGTGCGCCTGCTTTTCCTCCCTTCTGCAGTGTGGTCCTCCTGTGTGTCCTGTGTTCTGACTCCTCTGTGTCCCTTCCTCATTCTCCCTCTCCTCCTGCTCTTTATCTCTTCGTTATCTGGCCATGTTTCATGTCTACACAGATGGTTCCTGAAGCCGCATCACCTGCCCAGCCTTCTCTCTTAAGTTACGAATTCACATTTCTAACTCCCAGTTAGAATTCTCTCCAGATTCTCTGTGGGCATTTAAAACAGCGTGTTCAAAATGAACTTGTACTCATTCCCCAGTTTTTGTGAGTACTATGGATCTCGAACTAGCCGCTCAGAACCAAGACTTTGAGGCCATCTTCAGTCCTTTTCTACCCCGGGCCATCTGTATCGAAACATTGGTTGAGTCTTGCCCTGACACTCACATCTGTGCCGTCCTGAAAGGATGCCACGGAGACCACTCAGTCCAGTTACTTCCTGACACTTGGGGTATTAGAGTAGCTCCCCACCTGTAATTCATTCAGGATGCTACTTGATGGAGTAATATCCAAAAACTCAGCTTTGACCCAGCTCTTCCTGATATTCAAACCATGCTGTGGACAGAAGAAAAGCTGTGTCCTTGAGTGTGGTGTTCAAGCCCTTTGTCGTCTGTCTGTTTCCTGCCTCACCACAGCTGTTGGTGCCCTCACACCCAAGCCTCTGGCCACTCTCAGGACTTGGGTCGTGTTTCCTTACAGACTTGTCCTGGACGACATTTCGCCTTTGCTTTGAAGACTCTTTCTCTCAACCTGTGTTCTCTTTACTTTTTTAAACTTACCTAATGTTCCTAACACATAGCGTATTTTAAGTCATGAAAGTAACCATCTCACAGAAATTTTGGAAGACAATAGAAAATCTTAGGAAGGAACTAAAATTCTTGTATAATCGCATCACTCAGCTCTAAGAAGTATTAGGTCATTCAAATTTACTTTAATTGATATTTATGTTCCACATATGCAGCGTTTTGTAATACGGGCAAACACTGTAAAGACAAGTTTTACATCAGCTCTTTTCACTTAATATTACATTGTAAGCATTTTGTGTTGTATTGAGTATTGAGAACACTTGTCTAATGTCTGCAAAATATTGTATCATATGGATATACTGTAATCTATTCAAAATCTTCTGTTTTTGTAGTAAATAATTTTTAAAGAGATGTGTTTTTCTCCTGAATTTTTAGGGTGATTATCCCCATACTGTTTTGTTTTTTTTCTTTTCTTTTTCAGGACACATGATTTATTGCCTTCCTTCCTTTCTCCGCTTCCTTGATTGTCTCCTTATTCTCCGTGGGGTGAGGAGCATTTGATATAGATTAAGTATTTGGCTGTAGCAAGGTAGATGGCTTGTCTTGGATCCCCCCACTCAGGACTTGAGTGCCAGTAGTGTCTTCTTAGACCGCAGTCTGGGCTTGTGGTGCTGTGAACACCTTCTGGCCCTGTGTCTAGCCCAGTGCGCAGTGGTGTAGGATTAATGAGATCCTCTTTTGTCCCCACTGTTTGTCTCTCTGGTGGACTAAATGAAAAATCCACAGCCCCAGTGTCCCCTTGCTACCAGGGCTCTTCTCCAAATTACTACACAAGCTACCATTTAACATTTTGCTTCTTATCCTCATACTCCTTTCCGAGCAGTAGTTTATTGCCTTAATGACCTCTTGACATTCTCTTTTTTTGGAGTGGGGGGAAGTTACTTTCTATAAGAAGCTGTAGAATGGACGGTATGGTTAAAGTAAAGACCAAGGCATAATTTCTTTTGGTGGTTGCACTGCAGGGCAGAGCTCCTAGTGCTTTGGTTGAAAAATTGGGAATTCTCTGGTTCAGAAGGAGAAGAATAAAGCATGCCAGACTTTCCCTTATATTGGCAGCACTGCCCTATTTTAGGCAGTAAACTATATTTTGTGCAGTGGTGATCCTCAGTTCAGCTCCGCAAGTTGGTGACCAGTGGAAATTCGTCCAGCACTCTTTATCAGTGGGCCATCCGTCTTAGCTTCAGTCTCTTTCTGTGTTACCGTTTATATTTCAGTTGTGAGGCTTAATCAAGAACTATAAACAGCACCTCAGAAGATCCCTACAACTCAGTGGGGTCCATTTAAAATGACCTCTTCATGGAGCCGATCTTCATGTAGAGGGGAACTTGGCATATCACCTTCCTCCCTGGTGTTCTCTGTTCTCGTAGCATTTGGATTATTCTGCTGTTAAAGTGTATATCCCATTTGGCATAACTTGTGTACATTTTATCTCTTTTACCAGTGTAAGTTCCTTAAGGACATGGAAGTACCTTGCTTACCTTGTCCTTTTCTCACTAGGAATCTGGTAAGGCGGTAGGGTGGGTGGAAACAGAACACGGGTGATCACTCTGCATTAGATTACATGCATGATACTTGCACCATTTTGTGCTGCTGTTTTATTTTGTTTCATTGCGTATGTGTGCAGATGCCCTTTGGAGTTCTAATGCCACCTTAACATGCAGGTGTTTGTAAGTGACAGGTGTAGAGTCCGTCTAGCCAATCCATGAGTTATCTACCGTCCTCCGCATTGGTAATGGAGAAAACTGAGCTCTGAAGAGTTTGTGTGATTTTTATCCAGACTCACACAGCTGGAAATTGAGAAAGCTGGTATCCAAATCAAGATCAAACCAGTTGTAAAAACTCTTTGCCACCCTCCCATACCACTTCCTTTTTATAAATTTATGCTGAGGTGTTCAATTAATATACAGTTGGCTACAGTGTTTAGTATGCTAGGAGAGTTCGTTCTCTTTTTTAATCAGTCAGGCAACCTAAGTTGGGATGAACACAGGCCCAAATTCCCTTTCTACTTAGCATAAATAAAAATGAAACAAATGATTTTTATTTTGAGCCCTGAGATTGTGGGATGATGGGAGAGAGATTTGGATCTCACGAAACCATGCTAATTTTCTAAGGCAGTGCTATATTTTGGTAAGCTTTTGTCAGAGAAGTTATTCATATATCTTAAAAATTCAGTCTGTTGGCCAGTGGACCATGTCTGAGGGAGATTTGCACACATTCTTCGGAATGCCGTTGAATTTTTGAATCATCTGAATCACACATTTGGCATCAGCTGTTGCTATTTTTCCTTTTGATCATCTCGCCTCTGGCGGTTCTAGGTGCGATGTTTTTACATAGGCAGTCTCTAAAATACGGACTTCTCATTTACCAACACCTGTGTGTATGAACCTGCTTTCCGAAGGTTTAGCGAGAGATTTCGTGCATCTGTGCGACTAGCTAGACTATACGAGCGCTGTGCGGATTTGGATGGTGTCTCCGCTAGCGTGATCAGAAGCTCCACAACAGAACATTCCTGCTGAGCCGGAAGAAGTGATGGCATCAGGACCTTCCTCTTTCAGTGTGAGTGCACAGGGCAGTGTGGTAGAGAGTGTCCCTCTGCTCTGCCTCACCTTCGGGGACCCTCGTCCCACTGACGTCACAGCAGGCAGTCATGCCCCGCTCTGTCCCCCTCCTCACCATGCCTTACTCCCCCCCAGGCGGATTGTTTGAGTCTGTTTGATCTCTAAGGCACCTGAGAGAGTGAGGTGATGGAGGCTTCCACAGCTTAGAATCGGTGCTCAGGAACCCAGGAGCTTTGGGCTTACTCCATGAATATTTGTTCAGTGAGCGAGTGAGGCAGGCGCTCCATTCATTAAGCACTTGTGTAACAACGACCATGCCCTAGAATCTGGAACTATATAACTAAACAAGGAAACTTCCTCAAGTTACGTAGAATCTAACTGTGGGGAAGGGTTGGTCAGTTCAGTGGCTGTGGGAACTCCCATGGGAATAGGGAACACAGTGGGAGGACAACGGCATCAAGCTTGTGGATCAGGAAGTGTTTCCCAGTGACTGCACAACTGGACTAAGTGGGCATTTGTCAGATGGACAAGGTCCATAGGGCAGAAAGACGGAAACTTTTGTGCCAAGGAAAGTGCAAAGTTAAGGACAGGGTGATGTGTTCAGGGCCTACAATTAGTTTGAACTGACTGGAGAAGGAGGGTTGGATGCTGAGGCTTGACAGGCAGCGGTCATACCATGAGGGCCCTGTGTGCTAAGCATCTTATGGAAAAGGTGACTTGCATTATCCTGGGTGTGGGGGCTGCTTTGAGACCAGGACCCCTCACTGGTGGGAAGTATCGGTGTCATAGCCTATTTTGCATATTAAACCTCGTACAACCAAAACAACAGCAACAAAGAATGGTCTGGGCAATTGCAAAAGCTGAATGGATTTCTACAATCACTAAGCAGGCAGGTTGCTTTGGTTCTGGCTGGCATCTCGTATCAGAAGGATGTGGTCACTGGGAGGCATCCTTGTGGCAGTGGTTCTTGTGCTCCAGAAAGGCTTACTTCCTGGTGGGTAACTGGAGGGTGGGGATGCACAGGTTCCCGGGGTCAGAGCCTCTAATCAAATATAGAACATAAGTTCTAGAGGTTGGGGAGGAATCCTATCTTGCAAGTTCTCAATTTCTTGACTAGATGCTTTGGGCAGGGCTCAATGAAGATAATTTTTAGGACTTTCCAGAAATGGATTTGTTCCTTAGAGGATTTTAGAGTTGTTAAGAGCCCTCAGTTTGGAAATGGCAGTAGACCTTTAGACTTATTTTACTTTTGCTTGCTGACAGATAACCTTGGTATCTGCAGCAAGGCACCTTCCCTTCTGAGGTGTCTGGAGATCAGAAGGAAAGTTCCCTTCCTTTGCATCACTGTCCCCCACATACATTCACAGCAGATGCAGATGGAGTCGTGGTGCGGACCCACTGAGTGCTTCATAACGCTCGCGTCCTCTAAAAACCCTTGTCAGAAAGTAAAGGCATGCTAGTCCGCTCACCTGCTCAGAGATGAAGGAACCTGAACTAGATGCATGAGAAAGAACAGGAGCTTTGGAGCAGAACAAACCTGGAGTCCAATCCTGAATCTTGTCCTTTCTAGCCATGTGATCTCGGGAACTTGTTTCACCTCTCCTGCCTCCGTTTTTCTCACAAGGTTCTACAGCAGATAAAGCGTTCAATGAATCCACAACTCCATGCCCTGATTTTCTGGAAGAGTTCCACTTTCAAATGATTTGTCCTGTGTCGTATGTCTTGATTTTTTTAGTCAGAAAATGTGGCCACCACAGACGTCTAAGCCTCGTGTTATTTCCTTAGAACAGGGCAGGCACCTGACCCCTGACATCACTTGGGATGTTTATACAGAAGTCCAAGTGTCACATGACAGATTTGTATGCAGTAGGGATCCACACAAGTAACGATAACTGGAAGGATCTTCCTTTGCCTTCGATCATTATATGAGGCAGAACACTTCTTGGGAAAAGTAGAGCCAGGAGCTTGCATGTCATATCCTGTACTGGGGACCTCCCTGCCACGTACCCTTTATGTCCTGACGGGAGGGTTCTACCTTTACCATAACCCTTTATGTCAGTAGGCGGAGAGCAGTTCTTTTCTGCTAAGACCCCTGGACACGTTGCAGCGTTCCCCAGCATTGATCAGTTTAGATTAATTTTGTAATATCTACATGTTCAGTGGCCAGTGGCTTTTTAAAAATACTGTAGTTAGCTTTAACTTGAGCATTAATGCCTGGCTAGTTCATCATGACATACAGAAATTTATGTTGTGCAGGCTTTCACAAAAGTGTGTTCAGGTGGTTGGAATCTGCAGGGATTCGGCCCTGAGATCTAGATGCCCGTTGTTGGTTGTGGTGGGTGGTATATATCACCAAGTAGAAGAGGGCTGCAGGTGGCAAGCTTATGGGGCTGTGAAGCATAGTGATCCTGCTTTTCTTGAGCAATGTGACATAACTTAGAGACTTCTGGAAAATTACAGTAGTCAGGCTGGCAGCAGCAAAGCTGCAGGGGGCTGGCTCTTATTCAGGATGCCCCAAATACCTGATAGGAAGATCCCAGTTTGGGCCAGATGGAGAAAAGGAGAAGAAGCTCAGAGGTTGACTCAGGCTGATTCCTGGTGAGGCAGCTTGGATATAATCTGTCTGTGATTGAACTAGCAGACAGACTGTGCATTCACATTTGCTGATGGGATAACTCCGTCATCCACCCACCTCTGAATTCTTCCTGATAGCGTCCCTGGGTTAGGTTTGTGGAAGGAAAGGAAGCGACTCACATATGAAATAATAAGAAAGCACTTCACACTCCTTTACTGGCTCTGAGGAATGGGGCCACTGTGCTGTGGTAGAAAGCGGGCTGCGTGGAGGCCATGCGTTTCAGTCTTAGTTTGACCACAAAGAAACAGTGGGAAATTGGCCAAGTGACTTAGTTACCTTGTCACCTGTGCAGGGGTCCCTAAGGCTCTTTCTACGTCAATGCTGCCATGGCTTTGGTATGGGAAAAGGTGACAGAATTGGTAGGGGTTATGTTGGAGGGAATGGGGATGACTCGGGGAGAGGACAGAGAGAATGGAAGTGACCTGAAGAAGAGAAAAAAAATTGCCTTAAGGATGATGCAAGAGGAGGTTTATGTGATCAGTGATCAAAAGGATTATGATTACATTTTTAGTTATTTTCAGGTAGTTATTAACACTTGTGGTAGACCTTCAAGAATCAGGAAGGTGACTGATAATGTATTTGACATATAGACCTGAACCTTTTAGGTTGGTGTATGTTTGTGGGTGACGGGTGGGGAAAGCCTGGAGCATGTAACCTGGAGGACTGTGTTCCACAGAGGGCCCTCCCAGCAACTGGAGAGTAGTCAGAAATCCAGCCCAGCAGGGAGAGGCCAACCAAGACCAATAATGGGCTTCCTCATGAACATTTATTACTTGAGAGGAGTTTAAGGATACTATTTGAAGGCACTGACTATGGATACAAGCTTCTTGAGTTTGAAATCTGGCTCTGTCACTTTTAGCTGTAAGACCTTAGGATACTTAACCTCTCTGTGACTCAGTTTCCTCATACGTAAAATGGAGATGATAATAATTTTACTTCAGAGGGTAATTGTGGAGGTTACATATAGAATATCTAGGGCAGACTTTTGTTTTGAAGACAGTGAAGTACCCAAGAGGGCTTGGACCCTCTACATACAGTTAAAAACCCCAGGCTCTATATGTAAATAAACATAAAGGGGCTATGCAGGGAGGAGAGCAGTCAGGTTGGCTAGTGACTTTGGGGCATGAAGAATGATATGATTCATGAGTTCTCTAGGTTTTCTTTTTATCTCACACCCCAGGCGTAGTGTAGAAGCAGCCAGCAACCCAGACATGCCAATGGGCACAGACGGAAAAAAAAAAAAAGCCCAACAGAAACTTGATCTCTTTAGACGAAGGACAGGAAAAGGATAACCCAAAAAGGCATATACTTTTGGATTATAGTTGCTCTGCCCTAGCCAAACACCATAGAAAAAAACTGTGGCCTCACCTCCCCCATGCCAGCAGAGGCTGAGTGGGGAGGCTAGCGACTGCTGTCCTCAGAAGACTATACTGAGGTGTCCAAGCAGGGTGGTGTCAGAGAAGGACAAGCAGGGAATCAGGCTTCCTTCCACCACGCCACTGTCAGTGGAGACTATGTGGGGAGCCTGGACAATAACAAGGCACCCCTCCCCCTCCCTCTGGGGTGGTGACAGAGGTGACCTAGTGGGGACTCAGGGCTTTCACCATTGCCCAGGGGTAACAAGAGCACCCCCACTGTGGTATCAGTGGGCACCATGCAGGGAGCTGGAAATACCACCCTGCTGAAGAGTGATGAAGAGCTTCCCTCATCCCTAGGTGTTAATGGAGGCCACGTAGCAGAAGTGCCCTGTTGCCTCCACCTGGCAGTGTTGGAGTGGCACCTCCCCTCTGCCCTGGCAGAGCAGTGTCAGAAGAACCCAACTCGAACATAAGAATTAAATAAGAGTCTGCTAACATGACAAAAGTATCTAGGTTTCAATTGAAAATCATTCATCATATTGAAATCAGGAAGATCTCAAACTGAGTGAAAAAAGCCGTAGATGGGTACCATCCTGAAAATGCCAGAGAGTGTTAGAATTATCTGACAAAGATTTCTAAGCAGCCATGATACTTCAGGGAGCAATATGAATACACTCGAAACAAATAAGAGAAAAAAAAAAGCCTCGGCAAAGAGGTACACATTCTCAACAAAGCAGTAGAGGACATGGAAGAGAACTATGTGGAAAATATAAAACTGAAAAATGCAGTAACTAAAAGATAAAGCTCAGTGGATGGGCTCAATAGCAGAATGGCAGTGGGGATTGGAAAGAGTCAATAACTGGACAAAAAAACAATAGAAATTGCCCAATCTGAAAAACAGGGAAACTAGACTGAAATACAGGGAAACTAGACTGAAATAAAACGAACAGATTTGGAATCTGTCGGATTATAACAAAAGGTCTAATATTTGTGTCATCTGAGATGAGAAAGAGGGTGGACTGAAAAGGTGATGAAAGCAATATTAGATAAAAACTTGCCAAAAATGGCAAGAGATATACACCTACAGATTTAAGAAGCTGAATGAAATCCACACAGAATAAACCCCAACAAAGTCAGGCAAAATAATCATAATTAACCTTCTAAAAATTAAAAAAAAGAAAAAATATCTTAAAAGCTACCAGAGAAATATGACATTTTACCTATGGAAGAAAAAAAAATCTCATCAAAAACATTCATTGGAAGCTAGAAGGAAGTGATATTATTTTTCAAGGGCTAAAAAAAATAAAATAATTGTCAGTCCAGAACCCTGTACCCAGCAAAAATATCTTTCAGGAGTGAAGGGGAAATCAAGACAACCTTCAGGATAAAGGAAAACAGAATTTATTGCCATCAAAACTACCCTAAAAGAATAGGTAAAGAAAGTTTTTTAAACAGAAAATAATGATAAAAGAAGAAACCTTAGAACATCAGGAAGGAAAAGAGAACATAGTAAGTGAAAGTTTGGGTAGATACAATCGCTTTTCCTTCTCTTGAGTTTTCTAAAGTATGTTTAACAGTTGAAGCAAAAACTACAGCACTGTCTGATGTGGCTCTAAATGTTTGTAAAGGACGTATTTAAGGCAATTATATTATAAAAAAAGAGGATAAAAGACATAAAGGGGGTTAAGATTTCTGTTTGTCACTCAAACTGGTGAGATAGTGATACCAATATGTTGTGATAAATTATATATCTATAATGTAACACTTTAAACAACAAATAAAAAAAAGTTATGCAAAGAAATTTACTTAAAAAGGCTATAAAGATATCAAAATGAAATTCTATAAAATGTTCAAATAATCCACAGGAAGATAGGAGAAAGAAAAGCAAGATACAAAAAACAGAGATAGTAGAAAACAAAAGTTACAAAGGAAGGCTTAAGCCCTAACATATTAACAATTACATTAAAAATAAATGACCTGGGGCGCCTGGGTGGCTTAGCTGGTTAAGTGTCTGCCTTCAGCTCAGGTCATGATCCCAAGGGTCCTGGGATCGAACCCCACATTGGGTTCCCTGCTCAGTGGGAGCCTGCTTTTCCCTCTCCCTCTGCCACTTCCCCTGCTTGTGCTCTCTCACTCTCTCTCAAATAAATAAAATCTTTGAAAAAAATAAAAATAAATGGCTTAATACATCAATACAAAGAACTTGCCAGAGTGAATTTAAAACATAACTCAAGAAAATTAAAAATATCCCATTATGATCCCAATTGCTAAAGATAAAAATGAAATATGTGTCAGTCTAAATAAAATATATACAAGAATTATATGCTGAAAAATTATTCAATGCCATTTGGATAAATCAAAGAAAATTTAAATAAATGGAGAGACATCCCATGTTAATGGATTGGAAAACTCAAAATAGTAATGATGTCAATTCCTCCCAAATTGTTAAATAGGCTTAATATAATCCCTATCAAAATCTCAGCATGATTTTTTGTAGATACAGACAAGAATACTCTAAAATTCATAATGAAAGTTCAAGGAATTAGAATAGCTAATACAATTTCAAAAAATATAATGTTGGAAGAAACAGTCCTGTCAATTTCAGGATTTATTATATAGCTGTAGTAATCAAGACTGTGTGGTACTGGCATATGCATAGATCAATGGGATAGAGTAACTGGAAATAGACCCACAGAAGTATGATCAACTGTTTTTTGATGGAGGTGCTCAAGCAGTTTGATGGAGGAAAGTGCATTTTCAACAGATGTGCTGAGGCAATTGGACACTGATGGGGAAAAATGAATCTTAACCTCACATCTCACATAAGTCTCACAACTTACACAAAAATTAACTGAAAGTAGATCATGAACTTAAATATAAAATGTAAAACTATAAAGCTTTAGGAAAAACATAGGAGAAAACCTTTGGGATAGAGAATTAAGGAAAGAGTTTCAATATTTGATATCTAAAGCATAATTCATAAAAGGAAGCATCAATAAAATGGACTTCATCAAATTTAAAACTTTTGCTCTCTGAAATTCCTTGTTCAGAGGACAAGCTATGGACCGGAAAGAATATTTGCAAACCATTTATTTGACAAAGGACTAGTATCTAGAATATAAAAGAGTTCTTAAGACTCAACTGTAAAAAAAAATCAATGTAATTATAAAATGGCAAAGAAGAGATATTTCATCAAAGAAGACAAATGGCAAGTATAGAGAATATGTTCAACATCATTAGCCATCAGGAAAATTAATTTTAAGCCAACAATAGCACATGCACCCCAATGTTTATAGCAGCAATGTCCACAATAGTGAAAATATAGAAAGAGCCCAGATGTCCATCGACAGATGAATGGATAAAGAAGATGTGGCGCGCACACACACACACACACACACACACACACAGTGGAATATTACTCAGCTATCCAAAAGAATGAAATGTTTGTCATTTGCAACAATGTGGATGGAACTAGAGGGTATTATGCTAAGCAAAATAAGTCAGAGAAAGACAAATACCATATGATTTCATTCCTATGTGGAATTTAAGAAACAAAACTGATGAACATAGGGGGAGGGAAGGAGAGATAAAATAAGGTAAAAACAGAGAAGGGGGCACACCATAAGAGACTCTTAACTATAAGGAACAAACTGAGGGTTGCTGGAGGGGAGCGAGGTGAGGGGATGAGGTGATGGGCATTAAGGAGTGTTGATGCAACTGGCGAATCAGTAAATTCCGTCCCTGAAACTAATAATACACTGTATGTTAACTAAATCAAATTTAAATAATGTCTTAAGAAACAAGAAAGGATAACATACAGGTATCAGACCGGCTGAAATAAAGAATAGCAACAATAGCAAATACTGTAAATGCAGAGAAATTGGATCACTCATACATGACTTCTGGAAAACTGTAAGTTTCTTAAAAAAGTAAACCTGAGAAACAAACTGGGGGCCTCAGAGGGGAGGGGGGTTGGGGAATGGGATAGACCAGTGATGGGTAGTAAGGAGGGCACGTATTGCATGGTGCACTGGGTGTTATACAANTGTATTGCCTGGTGCACTGGGTGTTATACACAACTAATGAATCATCAAACTTTACCTCAGAAACCAGGGATGTACTGTATGGTGACTAACATAATAAAAAAATTAAAATAAAAAATATTTTTTAAAATTAAAAAAACCCAAATTATAAAAAAAANCAGCATTTGCCCTCTTGAGGATTTATCCCAGAGAACTGATGACTTATATTCACACAAAAACTTGTACACAAATGGTTGCCGCAGCTTTATTGGTAATAGCCTCGTATTTATTTGCCGGGGCTGTCATAACAAAGTGCCAAAAACTGGGTGGCTTAAACAGCAGGTAATTATTGTCTCACACTTCTGGAAACTAGAAGTCTGAGATCAGGGTATCAGCAGCATTGGTTCCTTCAGAACTGTGGGGGAGAATCTGTTCCATATTGCTTTTCTAGCTTCTGATGGTTTGCTGGCAATCATTGATGTCCTTGCCTTGCTGATGCCTGATCTCTGCCTTCATGTTCACATAGAGTTCTCCCTGTGTTTGTGCTTGTGTACAAGTTTCCTCTTTTTACACAGACACAAGTCACATTGGATTAGGGGCACACCCTACTCCAGTATGACTTCATCTTAACTGACTATATCTACAACAACCCTATTTCCAAAAAAGATCATTCTGAAGGACTGGGGGTTTGTACCTTAACATATGAATTTTGTTATTTAACCAATAACAGGCCTCAAACTGGAAAAAACCTCAATGTCCTATAGAGGTGGATGGTTGAACTGTGATAGATCATACCATAAGATACTGCTCAGCAATAAAAGAGGGGCGTGGATACATGCAACAGCCTGAATGAATATCTAGAAAGTTCTGTCGAGCGAAGAAAGCCAGTGCTGAAAGTTTACATATGGCATAATCCCATTTATTTAATATTCCCGAAATGACAAAATTATGGAAATGGATAAGTGATTAGTGGTTGCCCAGAGCAATGGAGGGGGTGGGGTATAGGGAGGTGTGTATGACTCTAGAAAGAAGGGCAGCATGAGAGATCTTGTAGTAATGGAAAGGCTCTGTGCTTTATACCAGTATTGATGTTCTGGTTGTGATGTTGTATTATACTTTTGTAAGGTATTACCATTGAGAGAAGTTGACTAAAGGCATAGGATTTACAGGGTCTCTGTGTATTATTTCTTACAGCTGCATGCCAGTCTACAATTATCTCAAAATAACGTTGTGCTACCCAAAATACCTAAGACTTCAGTGCGTCTACATAGCTAAGTGCTCAGTAAATGAGCATTTACTCACTAAATGAGTAAATCGGTACTAAGTGCTCAATTAGTTACTACCTTTGATAAATACCATTTTCCCCTACAACTCCAGCACAAAGTGTGCCTATACATATGCATTTGGCATTACCTTCCCTTAAAGAGCAAATATAGAAATATTAAGAAAATCAATAGGAACCACCACCATTTTTCACCGTAACTGGGCTCTGCCTCTTCAGTTCTAAATGGAGCTCTCTGAGCTTTCTTGGATACTGAAGGAAGTAACATCTTTGTCCTAATTCTTTTTCTTGTCCTCCTGTGTATTTCTGTGCTCAGTTATATTATAGGGAAGTTTGGAGTTCTCGCTGCCTTCCGTATTGCCTGGGACTCCCCATGGTCTTCATTGGAGAGGGAACCACTGAGAGCAGGCACTAATTGTGTCCCACTCTGGCGAGGGCACGTATGTTGTTGGAGGCCCCAGGTGAAGGTTGTGGGCAGGTGTTCCTTTGATGGTGGAGTAAAGAGAGTGCTGCTCCCATTGTTCCCTCAGAAAATGAGATTGGAAACAGCAAACAAGATCCATTTTCAGTGGAACTAGAAGTCATCTGGCATCCAAGCCACACTGTATGAGGAAGGGTGGGCAAGTGAAGGAGTCAAGGAGAGGCGTGCCGAGACATTGAGTCGGGTGCTCAGAGTGACAGTTTATAGACAAAACCAGTAGAGCAGGGATGCTCAGAGTAGGCAGCACAACCTGAGGGATAAAGTAACTGTTCGCTGTTGGGAACAGCAGTGTCGAGGTGCATAGCCTGGTGGCGGAAGGATTGCTGGCTGTGGGCGAATGAGAAATCATAGGGATGCGCCGCAGTTGTGAGCTGGGGGAGTGAGGGAGCGTCTGCACTGTGAGCAGTCTGCCGCTGTTGCAAGGGCCCTCCTCCAGTTCTGTGTCCCAGAGAACCTGTCCAACAACCCGCTAGTCTCTGCTCCAAGAAGAGCTCACGTTGTTCAGAGACACACGATAAGTTATGGGGGCCAGGTGAAGGAGGTAAGGAGAAGAACCAAGAACAGGTTTTGCACAAAAGTTATGTGGAAAAACTAATGAATCATCGAACTTTACATCAGAAACCAGGGATGTACTGTATGGTGACTAACATAATATAATAAAAAAACATTAAAAAAAAGTAATGCAGAAAACAGTAGACATAACAAATACAAATGGTAGATGGAGAACATACAACTAAAAGATGTTCCCTGAACAGAATAGTGTTTGTATTTAATTTTTTTTTAAAAAAGAATGCGATAACTTCCAGAAAATAAGAACTTAGATCACATGTATAGGACATCGTGGAAGATGTGGTGAGGCAGTGGAAGAAAGTGCAACATGAACTGTTCGAGCTCAGGAAAAAAGTGAAACAAAAAACCAAAATCATTAAATATGAAGTCATGCTTGACAACAACATGAAGGAATTTAGAGATTATTGAAAATATGGTAGGAGAAATGGGGAGGTGTTTGTCAAAGGGTACAAAGTTTCAGTTATACAACATGAGTAAGTCCTAGAGATCTGCTGTATAGCACAGTGGCCATAGTTGTCAATACTATATTGTATACTTAAAATTTTGCTGAGAGGGTAGATCTTAAGTGTTTCTATGATTAAAAAATAATAAAGAGGGCAGTAGGAAACTTTTGCATGTGATGGATATGTTTATGGCAAAGATTTGGTGATGGATTCATGAGTATATACTTATCTCTAAACTCACAAATTGTATGCATTAAATATGTAAAGCTTTTTGTGTGTCAATCATACCTCAAAAAGTGGGTTAATAAATACAGTTACAAATATGAGTGTGGTAACATCAAGAAAAGCAATCAAAAAATGAAGATGATATAAGCAAAGGTTAAAATGATTTGAGAAAATGATAAACATAGAAGACAAAGTGAATCAACATACATGCATTTACTTTTCCTGAAGGAGAGAATCAAATAATGAAATGGAAAAAAAATCTGAAGATAGACCTCAAGAAAAATTTCCATAACCAAAAGAAGTCTTGAACCCAGGATTCAAGTGCCGAGAAATGTTTACACATAAATAGATATGTATCTTACCTAGTAAGTTAACTGACTTCAAATTCGGAAAAAAAATTCTTTGGGCATAATAAAATGAAAAACTGTGCCCAACCTTACACCTTTCCACAAAATTATCTAGAGCAGAAATAGAAGAAATTGGAACACTACTCTATACTGTTCTTTCCCCAAATTGTTTTTATTTTTTGTCTTATTTATTTTTTTAAAAAGATTTTATTTATTTATTTGACCGAGAGAGAGAGAGAGAGAGAGCTAGCGAGAGAGGGAGCACAAG
This sequence comes from Ailuropoda melanoleuca, assembly GCF_002007445.2. Classification (NCBI taxonomy): domain Eukaryota; kingdom Metazoa; phylum Chordata; class Mammalia; order Carnivora; family Ursidae; genus Ailuropoda; species Ailuropoda melanoleuca. Next base: position 70,473,158 of record NC_048225.1, read on the forward strand.
CAGGGGGAGTGAGAGAAGGAGAAGCAGACTTCCTGCTGAGCAGGGAGCCCGATGCGGGGCTCCATCCCAGGGTCCTGGGATCATGACCTGAGCTGAAGGCAGTTGCTTAACGACTGAGCCACCCAGGTGCCCTGCCAAATTGTTTTTAAGTAACAAAAGAATCAAATAACCTAAATGTCTATCAATAGGAAACTATTTAAATAAATTTTATTATTACAGTATATGTATACAGTGGGAGATTATATGGCAATTAAAGGAATACAGCAACTCTAAAAGTCATAATATAGAATGGTTTCCGAGATATATTTCAAGGGGGGAAAAAACCAGTGTATTGCTACTTTGTTTGTGTATTTTAGGATGTATTTTCACTGGTAATAGAGATTGTCACAAGGCAGAGGTACGAGGGATACCTCCCCCTTCTTTTACTCTCTGTTTTACTGTATGCCCATAATAATGATTAAGATAAAGAACTGAAAAGAAAAGAAATAGACTTGTTTATTCAAAATATCTTCTGTCCTAGAGGCTGAAAGTTCACCGTTAGAGCCACTCTTCACTTTTCTTCACTGGCTTTCATTTTAAGATGCAAATATTCAGAGGCCATATAGCGAATTATGAGTCCCTTGGGAGAAAGAGACCATTATTTATTTTGCTTTTCTTCAGACTACTTTTATGAGAGAAGATGCTCAATAAACACTGATTGCCTGGACATTCACTAAGCTAAAAGGAAGTGACAAAAGGGATTGCTTAAGAAGATTCATATTGTTGCTTGAGTATGCGAATCTTACCGGATTGTCAGCATTGCTCCCATTTAGCCAGATGAAACAGGGAATTGAGAATTGCAAATAAAATTAGCACTTCCAAGCCATTTCTTATTCTGCTTTAAGAACTGTAATTTTCATTTTTGGGCAGAAAGGTATATCTGTGCCTGTGAAAAGAATCATATTAACTTTTCAGGCTTTATCAAGAACTAAATGTGCTAATGGCAGGAGTTGCCCCACGTTAATTGTGTGTGGGTTGAACTATTTACAGAATATTTTTGAGGTCCCCAGCGTCTTCTCATCCCTCTTCCATTCTGGGCTGATCTTTCCAAGTTCTTTAGGACATATCTCACTAATCTGTATGTTCCCACCAGCCACACAAGAGTTTTATGACAGAGATAAGTCTTTAAATGGGGGGAGGTAATAAATCTAACTGGATCCCCCCAGGATCTCTTGCACAACCACATCACTGTTTCTCAGCCATTAGCATGGCACATTTTGGTCATGATTACATGCAAGCCTGTGAAGGGCACCTATGTAGAGTCGTTAAAAATTTCAAATGACTAGGGGCGCCTGGGTGGCACAGCGGTTGAGCGTCTGCCTTCGGCTCAGGGCATGATCCCGGCGTTATGGGATCGAGCCCCACATCGGGCTCCTCTGCTATGAGCCTGCTTCTTCCTCTCCCACTCCCCCTGCTTGTGTTCCCTCTCTCTCTGGCTGTCTCTCTCTCTGTCAAATAGATAAATAAATCTTAAAAAAAAAATTTCAAATGACTAAACCTCCATTTGAAGTATTGGTACTTCTACTAAACAAATAGGTCTTTATTTCACTGATTTGATTTCATTTCCTACTGTAACTCTTTGTGAAAGGTTCACACAATGGCAGAACTGAGTGAAAAGTAGCCCCTGAAATGCCGTGAGGGATGGCAGTGCTGGAGCTGTGGCTGGTTAGACATGTGCATGCTTCACTCTCTCCCTGTTCTCAGCTGGGGTCTATAATATCCGCGGAAGGGGCTCCCTGACATGCTTTTATAGGTAAATACCCTGCTTGCTCTTAACTCTGTGTTTCCTTTGGGGGCCATTACTAAAGATCTACCAGCTGATTTTAATTGCTACAAGGGAGAGAAAGATGCTCTCAAGGTTGGCAACATTTCCTACCACAGAGAGTTTTAAAGAATCAAGTCAATATCTTCAACTACCATAGGACGTAAACAGGAAGCCAGCATACTCCCAAGGTGACCACGTTTAAGAACGTCTAAACAAGTATCCTATTAAGGGTATGTTATAACATGTATTTTTACAGATGCAAGTGACTCATTGCACAAACTGTTCCTACTAAATATTACCTTTCCTGAGGCTGAAAAAAATAGACAAACTTCTTGGCTCATAATCTGAGTTAGTAGGTACTGAGAAATGTCTTATCAGTCCTTATTATTGCTGGACTGTGGCTATTAACGTATGGTCCTAATAACCCACTGTTTTCCTGCAACTAGAGCTGAATGGAGGTGACCTAGCTATAGTCACTTGGTATAGTAGGGCAGGTCTAAAAATTGTTCTACCGAGCTAGCCCTTGCTTGCTATGATATTAGATGCCGTAAGTACAGTCATTGTACACTGACTGTTCTGACCGTTGCTTCTCATTTCTGTCAGTAAAACAGAGTAGCTATCCAGATAATACAGGAGCATGTCCACTCTGCCGAAGTTAATTTGAATAGTCAATCCATCCTGTATAAGGAAATGTTTTCTTAGTGCTCTGGTTGTGCTATAATCTGAAAGCATGTACTTAGAAGGGGGATGATACAGTTAGTTCAGTGTAATTTCTCAGCTTAATTTGAACCAGGAGAAACCTAGGCTTGCAATTTTCCACAGTCAGTCATGAGATTCGGATGAAATACTGAGTGTACCCATAGGCATTTCCATGGGCAGTAATGAGGTTTTACTAATAATATAATTGTATTCATTTTAAACCTGGAAAAGTCATGAGTAATAAACCAGTTCAAACCTTCCATTAAAATCTGTTTTCTAACTTAGTTTCTGTATTTTCCATTTAAATACATTATAGTTTGCGTTTCCCCTCCCAGTTAATGTCATAATCATATCTGCATAGATTACATTAATTTTTCTTCATCTGCAAAATCTGTGCAGCTATCCATGTTACAAAATCATAATAAATAACATTACTTCCAAGTATGAAGTTGCCTTAGAATGGCAATATTACCTAAAGTGATTTAAACAGTTCTGTTATTTGTGTAGTCTTCACCCCCTCAAACAATTCAGGGCAAGTTTAGTTTAATTAATCTTTGTTCAGTTAATACAACCAATTTTCTGTCTAATTAATACCACCCCTCTCTTTTTACACATTCAACAAGAATTTTATTAAGTGGCTATCAAGTATCAACACCAGTCCAGATGCTGAAAATACAGAGATGAACAAGACATGTTGGTGTCTCCACTTCTGATGGATGTAGGAAGTTATGAGACACTGTCACTCTCCCTCTAGTCTTGACATCAAGCCAGATACTCTACAGCATTATAGTCTTTCAAACCCATCAGAGTTCAGTATGCAAAAAAAAGCAGAATTAACTACATTGCAGAAAGTGACAAGCCATTTCTATGAGAGAAGAGACGCACAGTTACTTTTGTTCCTAATGGGTCGGTAGGAGGGGGAAATTTTTTATCATAGATGAAAGAATAAAGAGAAACCACATCAGCACTTGACAGTTGCATGTGAGCTGGCATGATGGGTTAGAATCCCAAGGAGTTTCAGCTGCATCCATCTGCCAGCTCTTTTCTAGGGACCTTCACTAAATGTATAGAAGTATGATACCAAATGGTGGAATCAGTACAGGTTTACTGAACTAATTTACCCCTAAGGTATGAGAAGCTTTTCTTAAATACAAGGCAGAAGACTATTGAAGGCTAGGGGCAGGGCAGGAGAGATGAAACAGATCTCTCTTAGGCATTTTAGGGCTTCATCAGGTATACTACAGCAGATCCCCAAAGGTTGGGAAAGGGGGCAGGAAAGCTGAGAGTTATCTTGCGAGGTGAATCAGGGACTTCACAGAATGTACTGTGCAGGCCTTCCAGAGGCTAGAGGTCAGACAGCAGTGCTAAGAGAGATATCTTAAGGAATACAGAAAGCCAGGAGTGGGACTGGAGGAAGAAGAAAACTCTCTAGAGACCAGAAACAAATTACCCAAAACAAAACAAAACAAACAAAGCAGAACATGGGCTGAAAAGTAGATTGAGATTTTTTTTTTAGAGCTTGAAAATTTGGTGGCTGAGTGGTATAGCTGAGTGATATTTCCAGAGACTTGCCAATGACCCAGTCTTGTTGAAGGGAAAGTCCTGATCATGTCTTCAAACTTTTGAAGCCATTTTAGTTAGAGTTAGGTAACTGAATCTAACTAAAGCTAAACTAAACTCAGACATATCTCAGCTATAGGTTAGCCTAACTCAGCCCTGACAGAAGGAGTGTATCCTTTTCTGGAATTACTATTATTTACTTTAGTTTCTAATATGATTCTTTAATATATCTATTATATGATATATATTATTATGTCATATATATGTCATATATAATACTACATATTATGTAACATATGTTATCTAATATACTCCCATGTCTGAGCCACAATAAAAATTCATGAAGTGTGCAAAGAAACAAGAAATATAACTCAAAGTCAAGAGAGGAAATAGACAATAAAAGTAGACGAAGGGATGGATTAGATGATGAAGTTATCAGAAAAGTTTTAAAACCCTATGATATATATATTAAAGGATCAGTGGAAAAATGGACATTTATGAACACGTATAGGAAACCTCAGCAGAGACATAGAAACTAAAAGAAAAACAAAGAAAGATAAAAGAACCAAGTGGCTATGCTAGAAATGAAAACTGCAAAATAAAAAATAAGCAGTTTATTTGATGAGCTTAATAGCAGACATTCACAGCAGAGGAACGGATCAGTAAACTTGACCACGTGAACAGGTAAACAAATGATCCGAATGATAGCATCATGGGAAATAGAGTGAAAACACAGGCTACTTGGAAGTGGAGAGGTATCAAATGATCTGATCGTAGGTAATTGAACCTATGGAAGGAGAGAAGAAGAGGAGAGAGAAAAATATTTGGAGAAAGAGTGGCTGAGAAGTTTTCAAAGTTGATTTTAAAGACTTCAACTTTGGAAAAAAGAGCTAGAGGAAGACGGGGTATGGATGGGGTTAAGGACTTTTTTTCAGATTGGATGTTCGAGGAATGCCTATGTGAGGTTAGCATAATTTGAGCAGAAATCATGAGCCACAGTAAAATATGGTTAAGAGCATTCAGAGGTGAAGAAACAAGTGCAAAAGCCCTAAATTGGTAATAATCTTGGGGGGTGTTTGAGGACAGCAGGAAGCCAGTGAGGGGGAAGACAGAGGAAATAATTTGTAGAGGTCAGCAGGAGTGAGTAGGTCATTGTAAGAAGTGTTGGGCAAATCCCGCTATGGGAAGACATTGGGGAACTGAATGCATGTTGATGGCAGTAGTTTGGACTGGGGGGATACTCGACAGCTTTTCACATCTGATTCCTTTTATTCCCCTTTTTGAGACACAAAAATGTTAATTCAGGAAAGATTCTCTAGTGATCTCTCTAGTCAAGTACATCTGGAAGCTCTGAGGGCACCTGTGGGTGAGGATCATAATACTTTAAAAGGTTATGAGATATGTTTATAATTTTGGACTTTCAAATTCCCATTATAAAAGAGACATTTTAGCTAGGTTAATTCCTACCAGTGGAAAATATGCAGGTTCTTTTTTCCACATAGGTCAGAAGTGAGATGATGAATGTTTCAGCCACTGCAATGATAGGCGTCGAGAAGAAGTCAAAAGGGATGCTGTATGTCCGGGCAGGGAGTTTTATTTGTCTGAATGTTACTTCATAGTGATTCTGAATGTTAAATCTTCTGTATTTTTCATGGCGTAGAGCGATAACCTACCTGAGGAAATAAAGCAGACTCACCAGAGCTCTAAGTGGTCCTCGTTTTCTTTAAGACAGATACTTGGTCTCTGCATTACCAGTGTGCTTTCCAAGGCCATCAGAACAGAAAACTGCTTCAGTTTTCTTGTAAGCCATGGGGATATGGCTTAAATTTTGTCCATTAAAAAAGAAGTTTAAGTAGGTTTAGAATGAAGTTTTATCTTTGTAGTATTTGCAATGCAAAAAACGAAATAACCCCCAAGATCATTAAGAGAGGGATATCTCTGCACCCATAGATGGATGGAAGGAATGCATTTCTCTTGTTCCATTTGCCCAATTTAAAATATAGTGCTTTAGGCCAGGGGTATGGGCTTGCTTGCACCATAGACTGACTTTAGCCCCACTCTGTCCTGCCCACCACAGTGGAGAAGCTCAATGGGAATTGGCCCCATGGGAGAAGGAACACCATTGTAAAGCTGAGATTAGGGGGAGGAGTCAAGGAGGCAGGGGCAGACATTCATCAGTGGAGCCAGTGGCGTCAGGTAGGGCTGGCACCGTAGGCCTCCCAGAGGGGTGAGGCTTAAGCCAGTTCTGCAGGAAGGGAGGCAAGTTAACTAAGACTCGTCGTACGTCAGCTCTCGGAGTTTATTTTAAAAACATGTATCTGCTCCTGTGTGCTACCCGCTCGTTTCACTTGCTGATAAATGCACTGCAGAAGTAAGGACGTTCAGGAAGAACGAGCTGTCTTTCATTCAGCCTCATGATGCCCTAACTTTGCCAAACAGTCTGGAGTCCGCAGCCCTGAGCGGCTTGCGTGATGTACACTGCGGGCCTTGCTATTGTGCTGTTGAGGCACTGGTGTCAGAGTCCACTGGAAAACCCACAGGTTAAGTTTTGAAAACCTGGCAGGTCTAATTTGGGATACCTATGGTGCGTCTCGATCGAGGGCATGTATTTATGGTTCGAAGAGTAGCAGATCTCCCTCTTGTCATTGGAATCACGTTTCTTTTTCAGTTTCTTTCTGTTTCAAGTTTTCTCTTTCATTGTCAGTTTTTCTGATTTGATTTCTTTTTTCTTCCCATTTCCTTGTTTTCTAAATCTGACCAGAAGCATGTGGACAGACAAGCTAAATTTTTGGCAATTATTCTTGGAAAGACCTTTGGAAAATTACATGATGAATGCATCACCACTCTTACCGCCTAGCGGAATCTGTCGTGACATAAACACTTGATTGCGCAGGAGGCCTTGCCTGAGGTCCTCCAGGAACAGAACGTGTGGTTGAACCCAGTCCTCCTTCGGGTTTATTTTTACATGCTGGCATCCTCAGGCCTTGTTCTGTGTGTCCACCAGAAGGTGTCTACCCACGTTTCCACAAAATGCAGCATTGCACTTAGAGAGTCACCTCCACAGTCCTCCTACCGTGTTCAGCGAAGGCTTTTAGGCTAGTTACAAAACAGATTTAAAAACAATATTTATTTACTTGAGAGAGAGAGACAGAGATAGCAAGAGAGAGCACGAGTGAGGTGTGGGGAGGGGGAGAAACAAGCTCCACATTGAGCAGGGAGCCTGATTCGGGGCTCGATCCCAGGACCAGCCCTGAGCCGAAGGCCGACTCTCAACCAGCCGAACCACCCAGGAGCCCCACAAAACAGATTTTTATAAAAGAGGCCCAGGATTCTGTCAACTCTTCCATTTTCCTTGAACTATTAAAACCCTGGGAACATGAGATGGTTGATTTGAGTTAGGAAAAAAAGTGGCAGGGACAGTCAGTGTCACTCCGTATAATTAGAATCTCTAGAACAACTGTGGAAGCAATTCCTTGTGTATTTATCTAAACAAACAATCAAATGTGTAAAATACTGATACAAGTTTCTAGTTGAACATGGACCATTGAACACATGGTTCTTCTTAGCTCCCTTCTGAAAGCCCACGTAAATACCAGTAAAAGACATAAAGACAGGTCAGCAGTGAAGAATAGAGCAGTCAGGAATGGGTAGAGGTGTCCGTGCATTTTTGGAACACGTAAAGAGGTTGGAGGAGTGGAGACTGGAGAGAGAAAACCGTACCTTATGCTTGCAGATGTCATCAAGCAACACTCCACAGATTCCCAGAAAAGCACACAATTAGAGGCTCTGGATATCACAGACAGTGTGAGGCAATATTATAGGAAAATCTATATTTGCAATGTTTAGACCCCCACTTTCTCTCTCTTAGCCACCCCTACCCTTGCTTCTGTAGGAGCCCAGAACCCTACAACTGGAGAAATTCTGGCCTCAGGGAGACAAGGCACACCATGGCCATGGTTCTCAAGCAGGGACTAGTCTCCCCACCTCCCCAGGGGATACCTGTTAACATCTGGAGACATTTTTAGTTGTCACAACTTGAGGATGCTTCTGGCATCTAATAGTTAGAGGCCAGGGGTCTGCTAACTGTCCTACAATACATAGGGCAGCCTCTGCAGCGAAGAACTTTCTAGCACCAAGTGTCACCAGAGTTGAGGACGAGAAGCCTGCCCTGGGGGGAGGAGAGGGAGAGCGCTGAATCAGAGAATTAAGCTGGAGTCTGCATGGTGAACAGTGGGGGCCCCAGCTCCTCTCCCCACTCTGCTCCTAAATGCCAAATAGAAGGCAGAAGCTTGGGTGATTCTTTGTGCAAGAGACAAGGAAAGGCCTCTAGACAGGGGCTTTGGGGGCATGCTAGTAAAAATGCCTCTTACTGCCCACTTGGACGTCCAACACTGAGGACCAGCACCTGGCAAGAACACCAATATTTGCAAAGGTCCAAACAGCTTAGTCACATATTAGTTTTAAATATGAGTGGCGGGGAAGAATTTTAGAAGTATTTCAGAATCAGACATTTTAGAACAACCTCTAAAAGGAAAGGCACACACCTAAATAAACCAAAATTAAAATTTTAAAAAGTATAAATGCAGGAAACAAAGTATAGAAAAAAGAACACTTCAAAAAAAACTCATAATATCCTCAGAGATAAGAGAACAGTCAATGTATTCCATGCTAAAAAGAGAAATCAGAGAGTGGGAAAGAGCTTCTTGAAATTAAAAATATGTGGCACACACACGAAAAGGAAGAGTCAAGGAGTTGAAGAACTTTCCTGGAAAGAAAAATTAGAGGCAAAGAAATTGACAATTGGAGAGAAAACCAAAACTGGGGCTCTGCCAGGACTACTGAAGTCCTGTAGAGAACATAGATAACGGGGGGGGGAGAGTTAGAATAATTCCCCAAACCTAGGAACTGGAGTCTCCAGAAAGAAAGACCCGCCAAGTAGCCGGCACCAAAAATCAAAACAGAATTATCCAGGCAAATCGCTGCAGGTTTTTAGAGCACCAGAGAAAAATAGGTCCCAGACAGAGGACTGGGAGTAGGAGTGGTATCGCTGTGCTTCTTAGAAGCACGAGCTTCCAGAACCTCATAAGAACCCCTTTGTGTCCTGGAGGACACTGGCATGGCCTGGTCACTGTCATCTACCTAGAATTCTGGCCAGTCAGACCCTCCTTTAGGCAAGGAAGGAGTAAAGACATTTCTAGACAAGCAGGAGCCCCCAAACCTACTTTGTATCCTTGTTTTCCAGTAGACACTGGAAAAGAGGAGGAACGGAGAGATTGACTTGGGATCCTGGAAGCGAGGTCCCAGCCTTGGGGAATGTCTGAGGACAGGTGCAGAACCGCGGTGCAGGGGCTGGTGAGCACGCAGGCTAGCCCGAAGGTGAAGACAGAGGTCTCCAGGGAAGACGTGAAACAACGATTTCCTGATTTGCTGGGTTAGTAGAGTACAGGTTTTAAGCCAGGCTGGCTCGGACTGGACTGACTTAATTATGGCCCATACAGTGAGCAAGGGTCTGAATTAGAGGGCTGTTCTCGTAAGTACAACACCAGATGCAAGATCTGAGCAGATTTTGGGGAAAGGAAGAAAACAAGAGAACTTGTCTTGGTTTTGTCACATTTTATACCCAAAAGGGATACTTAGGCTCCTGAAAATAAAACCATGTCTTGCGTCATGTCTTTGAAATTTCTCTCCAGTGCTTAGGAAATGTTACGTATGGCACGGAGAAGTGTTAGTTGAATAAATGAATGTAAGTTTTAAGTATGAACCGTAGTTCCACAAAACGTGGAAGAACACGTAAGATCATACAGAAGCCCTTAGTAAGTATATTGAAGGCAGATAACATGTGGCAAAATAAGCGTGACTGCGGATGAGAAAGCGCAAGAAAGGAGGGGTGTTCAACAGCGGCTAAGAACTGGATAGAATTTTTAAATTAAAGGAAAAGGAATGGAGAGATTTAGCCAATTATGGAGCCAAGATAATCTGATAAAAGCCACTTTTAAAAATCAGATAATGGAGTCAGTGTGTGATCTTGACAATAACCAACTCCCCAGTCTTAGGGGTTTAGCTAACAGATTTAATAAGGCACTTCCAATTATCTGAAAATCACGGAAACCTGGCACGAAACCAGAGCTATGCATAGAAGCTGCAAAATGGTTTCTAAAATAGGTGAATAACAGTCTTGGGAATTCGGTGTTAATCTTCGGGACAGTAACACAGTTGCAGCGAGGTAGGGCAGGAGAATGGCGTATCGCTCTGAGGCTCTCGGATCCCAAGTGAGAATTCTGAGTTTTTTGTGGCTCACGGTTTTCCTTGAGCTCTCCGCAGGTTCCTTGTACAGAACAGCTCTATTCCAGCTCCTGGAAACCAGGCTGTCTCGTACCCTGAAAGGCAGTGAGGAGGAAGAGGGAGGTGAATGTAGTTTGCTCCAGTGTATTACTCGGATAACTTGGGATCAAGGTGACGTGGATGCTATTTTATGTCATGATGGATTGTGAGTAATCAGAGTTCTAGTTTTTCCTGGGTCTAAATACCCGTCTCATGTGTACCAGTGACTTGTTTCCATGTGGTTCTCTGTGCCTCAGTCCTTGTATTATAACTAGTCCAAGTTCATCCCTTGGCTGGTCCAGCCCTCTTGGAGGCCCCCTGCCCTGTCACCCTGCCTCTGCCTTGTGAGGATAGATGTTGATCTTCTAGGGCTGCCTGTGGCCACACCTCTCATGGCTGTTGTCTCCCTGCCTCTTAAACTCCCTCTGCGGCTTCCTGGCCTCTGTGGCCTTCCTGGATGCTCTCTACCACACCACCTTCTGATTCTCAGAATCGACTGCATGCTTTACCTTCACACACGAACAGCTCTGTTTTGATTTCCTTCTCTTTGTCCTGTTGGTGAGGGAGAAATTCCCCTCCCAGAGTTATGGGATGGCCAGACACACGGCAGCCATACTGGACAGTGAGATCAAAGACACATGCACTCACAGGCTGGGGGAGGACCTCGTGGTAGCAAAGCCACACGCAGCCTTGACGTGACAAGAAGTGGGGGTAACTGGTTCCTGTGGGAGGACGTGATTGGCTTGTTTGATTGATTCCACGGCTGGTGGGGAGCTGAAGCCCACTACTCAAGGTTAAGCAGGAACTGTGCCTGTTCCCCTGGAAAAGGAGGGCTGTTTAGCCAGGTGACCTTTTCTGTAGATGCACAACGGGGAGGGGAAGTTGCGATTAGGCCGCTGGAGGCCCTCCTGGTTTCCCCCACGTACCAAGACACATATGATACGGGGCCTTGACAGCTCTGTCCTTTATCTCCTGCCCTATTTGTGTGTTTATGTCTAATGATCCTGCCCCGTTCACTGCATTGACCTTTCTCTCTCCTGCAACATCCCGGGAGAAAGTCAAGCCACACTCCCTGCATTGATCTCCTTAGGGTTATAAAATAAAATAGCTTGATGGAAACCTCCAGATGTTTGCGTGGACAGCTTCATTTCGTAACTGTGGTAAGTAAGGCCGTGGCATGCCCCGAGCAGAATCACATAATTATGACCAGAAAGAGTGTTCTTAAAAAGTGACTAAAGTTTGGAGAGTTTTCCATCAATAAATAGAATCAATGTCATCTGTTTTTCCAAAAAAGACATATTCTCGTGAGAAACTATTTGTCTGTAATAAAGTTTTTGGAAATTAAAAAATAAACACAAATTAAAATATTAGTAGCTAAGTAAATGATGCCATATATTCAGGGTGTTGTACAGTGGCTTCTAATAAGCAGCTTCAAGATGACCCATTATTTATTATAATCTTGAAAGGGCACAGATTTCCTGCCCCTATCTAAAACCATAAATGCAGCATGTGTTTGAATCCCTGACATGAAGTTCTGTGACCTCTGACTCGTCGTGGCAGCATTTTCCGTGGAGATTAGACCACGGACCTGTGTCGCCCTTTCTGGGACCCAGACATGTCCGCTCTGTGGGGCAGGCATGCCGGACTCTCCTGTTCTCTGCTGCATCCTCGCTACCTGGGCACACACCTGTCAATGCCTGCTCGGCAGGAGTGCACTGAGAAGTTTCTACACCATCCAGCCTGCTTTGGGAAGCTGCCTCCTGGGCTAAGGAGTGCAGCCTGCCTAGTTCATGTCAACACAGGCTCTTCTGTCTGTTGTTGGGCTTGAAAGACACTGACAGGTGGACAGTGATGCTCTGTTTCGTGCTTGTACAGAACAAGAAACAGGAGCGCCAGGGACCAGCCCTGTTGGTGTTACCCACTATGCTACCCCCGTTTTCTCTGGAGCCACTCCAGTGCAAACATCCTCAATGTTTCCCATGTGTCATTGTGTGTTTCCCAGATGCAGGGCTGTTGACTAGAAGCTGATTGGAGGACCTGCAAGAAGTGTGCTCATTATGAGATGTTGGTATTTTATTTTAAAGATTTATTTATTTTATTTTAGAGAGAGAGCATGCGTGCAAGCGCGAGCGGGAGGGGCAGAGGCAGAGGGAGAGGGAGAATCTCAGCTCTGAGCTGAATGCAGAGCCTGACGTGGGGCTTGATGCCATGACCTTGAGATCACGACCTGGCTCAGAACCAAGTCAGTCATTCAATCAACTGTGCCACCAGGCACCCCAAGATGTTGGTATTTTAAGTAAACGAAATAAATATTGTGATTATATTGGATTTCTCTGTGAAATGTGAATGACAGCGGTTGCCTGGAGTCATGACTCTTGAAGAAGTGCAGCATCGCTGTGTAAAAACTAAGAAATATGAACTTGGGGAAGTATCATTTGGGAATAACTAACCTACAAATCTCTAAACAATAGTAATAGTGTAAAAAATGGTCACAGTTTTGAGCTGTTGATTCAGAGGTTAAGCTCCGTTTTTGTTTTGCTTAGTGCTGTTTTGCTTTGAAGCTCATATAGGACTCTCTGTCCCCACAGGGCTGTTCATTGAGGACAGGTCAAACAGCCTCTCTCATGAGGCTTATCGAGATTATTGCTAGTGTTCACGAACTTCTGGCAGCCCTTTTGCTGGAAGGTATTATTGCCTTGTTTATGATGTTATTAAGATAAAATATTCATTTACTTCACTGACAGTGAGACACTTTGCAGTTTTATCTGGGAGCCGTAGAATGCCTCGGTCCCTACCAGCTAAAAAGTGACCCTAAATATTGTAAGAATTCTAACACTGGGACATTCTCATAGGCAAACACATCTCTCCCACAGTCTCTTTGTAGAACTTGAGACCCATTCAGAGATGTCGCCTTCCCTTTTCCTTGCGCCACACAGTGTGAATTACCAAGACGGTGCAAGGGGGATGAGGACCGGGGTATGGAGGAGGGCCCCAGCCTTCTGTATGCGGGTCTGAAATTCAGACTTTGAGGATATATAAACTGTGCCCTAATGTTGATACGTAATTTTATTTCACTTGAAAAAATCCTTTTTCCACCTGTGCTTTGAAAATAATGGCTTTTTTTTTTTCTGGCTCATCCACATAGAATATATGTAGTTCATATTAATTATTTTCATTTCAATCATAAAATTATCCTCCTGTATCTACACATAACACACCATAAAGAATCGAGGAAAATAGCATTTTTGATTTCTTGTTTTCTTACTTTCGAAGTATTCTGTTGAAACGTATATATTTTAGGAAGGCATCCCATCTTAATCTGATTTTAGTCAACTCCTTAGATATTTGCTAGTCCTGTGCAAGGAATTAGCAGAATGAAACATGGCATAGATCTGGTTTTAGGGGACAAGAAGCACTGGGATGGAGGACATGGGCGTCAGAATGGTTTGTGGCTGATCTTCACAATTGTCTTTAATCTTCACAACAATATTATCTACCAATAAGGCAGGCATTTTTATTTCCATGTTAGAGATGTGGAGCCCAAGATTCAGAGAGGTTAAGTGCTTTATGCAAGGTCCTGACACATATGGAGGAAACCCCACAAATCTCCCCCCTCAAATTAACTATAACGCACTTTACTCTTGCTTTTTCTAAACCTGAGTTGAATATCTTTTGAATTTTGGTGCACGCATGCTTGGATTGGCTACCCTGCGATAAAGCAGGAGTGCTAATTTGAAGAAAGGTGTGGCCTTTCCAGGTAATAGCCGGTTGTTGATATACCCAGCCTAAAGTGGACAGAAATAGTTTAGGTTCCATTAAATATGACTCACCCATTGAGGAAGTATCCAGAGCTGCCTTGTTTGTGCCCAACAGAAGCCAGGAGCAGAGCGGCGGCGCCAAGTAACCAGTTCATACTCTCTAATCACTCCCCACATACTTGGGAGTTTCCTCTCGGAAACCATAGAATGTTCAGTAGGCCAGCTGTGTGGTTTAGCTCGTGGGTATTGTAGGAGCTCAAGGAAGAGTGAGACCAGGAAAGCCACAGTGGTTGGAAGAGCTCCTGGTGAAAGTGGGGCTTTTCAAGGCCAAGCAGGGGGGAGTGCCTGTGAGTACAGGGCAAATTGTATATGAATGGGAGACAATGTGGTGTAGCTGAAAGAGCACAGGACTGGGAGTCAAATGACTTGCATTCATTCTGGTCTTGGATGTTCAACACATTATGGGATTAGGAACCAAAATTTTAGTCCTAAAGTCCTAAGTCCTAAAATGAGGGAATAAAACGAGAGGAGCTCTAAGGTCCTTTCCAGGGCTAATCTTTACAATTTTAAACTGTCCCAGCTGAGGGGCATTGGTAGAGGCTGGGATGCTAGGTCATGACGTGCAGTGGTGCAGACAGATGGGGTTGGCGTAAGGACCTCCGGTCCTGCTTGCTTTGTCTTGGACCCTTTCATCCTTGGGTATCAAAAATGATTCTTGTTGCTATTAGATTTAGTGTGTTAGTGGTATATAATTTGTTCCTAATCTTTGTGGTTTCTTTTTAGTCCTTCTATTTATCATCCTTTTATATGTCATTTTTTGCATACCCAGTAACTGCTGAACTCCTTGAAAATAGGGCTTGCCTGATTCATACTTGTCCAATACAGTGTCTGCCATAGATTTGCTGCTCAATAAATATTTGTCAGATGAAATTAAGCAGGATATTTAAAGTGTTTTTCAACTTTTTGGAACATGAGAAAAGTTAGCAGTCATTCTGAAAACTGATGCTACAAACTGAGAGGAGGGGGAGTGAATAAAAAAGGGGTAGGTGGCCTTGGTTATGTGGACCAGAAGCAAAAAAAGGAATTGGGTCTCATAACTCTCTCTCTCTATAATTTTCCTGCTGTGTAACATAGGTCCCCTGTTGTGACTGGCATTGCCTACAGTCTCGAAGAATCATCATTTCTATTTAGATGTAGAAATAAAAAAATGATGGTGTAGATTTAGACTAATTGTTTTTTTCTTTGAGGTCCTGTTGGATAGCATTAGGGAAATGTGAATTACCATTTTGCTAGGCATAGTTGCATTGGTGTAGGAGACTTTCCTTGTGTCTTACCTCCCGTAGATCAGTTGAGTAGTCCTCCCCACCCCCTGAGTTTTTGCTTGTTAAAATTCAGGCTTCAGTGATATTCACAGAGTTTTTAGCCAAAGTCAGTTCAATTAGAACCTCCCGAGGGTTGTCTGTTCCTTGTTAGAACTGTAAGTGGTCTGACTTGTGTGACCTTGGTCTTTGCTCATGTAGACATAGATTAAGAAGAACCTGGCTACCTGGGAAAGAGTGTTGCAATTTATGATTTCCTCATTTTATCTACTTTATTCTGTTCCTTAAAAGACACGGCATGCATGCATGAATACTGAAAGCCTGCTGTAGCTCTCACTAAATATTTAAGTAAATTAATTGCCTTGGAAAAGGTCACCATAAGCTTTAAACATTCTAAGTTAAGATGTTCAGTGAAGCTAAATTCTGCCACTAAAATCCTTCTCTTGCTTCTTATGTCTGAAACCTTAGTCTACAGTAGATCTCTCATTTCTCTCCCATCCACGTTCGCTGTCAATCTGTTTTATCTACTTTTTGTCTAAAGCTTTACCCTCATTTTCACAAGGGAAATGGGACTCATTGAGATTACAGTAGTGCTCCAATTAATTACACTTCTGTAAGAAAGCGAAGTGTTTCCAGCTTCCATAAATCAAAATGAATGGGATAAAAGGGGGGGAAAAAAAGAATAAACCTCTTGAGTTATCAGACATAGTCTCATTAGATAGTTAATAGACTTTTTAAAAATTGTCTCTGAGGTTTTCAGGAGATCTCAATTTTTAGGAGGTTGGGCTCTATGTCTTTAAATGCACTATTTAAGGGGCACCTGGGTGGCTCAGTCAGTGAGCATCTGACTCTTGATTTCCCCTCAGGTCATGGTCTCAGGGTTGTGAGATTGAGACCCGCGTTGGGCTCCCCACTCAGAGAGTTTGTTGGAGGTTCTCTCCCTCTCCTTCTATCCCTCGCCCATTCTCTCTCACTCTCTCTTTCCAAAATAAATAAATCTTAAAGATTTTTAAAAAAATAAACCATTTAAGTTCTTCTACTTACGTGATGTTACGGATTGTTAATTTTCAGTAACACTAAAGGTGATGGGCTCTTCCTACTTATTTAATGATTGGTCTAGTAGAGTGAACGGTAATTCTAATTCTAGTTAACACTTTCTGCATGACATTTGGCAAGGCATTTTCATTCTTTGTGCCTCTGCCTCCTTATCTGTGAGCCAAGAACATAGCTTTTCTTTTCTCTCCTTTGTGTCCCTGCAAGTTGGTAAGAGAATGAAGGGTAGGAAGCAAAAGGAGCGGGAGGGTTGGGGAAGTCTCCTAATTTTTTACCTACTGAATTAAAAAGAGCGTGTGACTTTTGATCTTGGGGTTGTGAGTTCAAACCTTTCATTAGGTGTGGCAATTACTTAAAAATAAAATATTTTTAAAAATGATGTTTTATTTCCACTTGCATAGAATTAAATTCCCCAGAGGGAAGTGTGTTGTTTTCCCTTCAATTAGATTAGAAGCGTTTTGAAGATAGGAGCTTGTACCTTCCCCATATTGCTTAACTGTACAGGGAAGCGTCAAAAATTGCAGGTTTTTACTTCATAGATTTGTGCATTCTGGCACAATCTTGATTGGTTGTTTGGAAGTTTTGGAAAGTGCTCCGAAATTTTAATCAGGAGATTAAATTTAATCAGGAACCTTAGAACAGTAATGTGCACATATATTATTCTAATAACAGTTTAAAAGCAGTTGGGATTTCAGTCTATTGAAGAAGTTTGAGAATGTGCTTGCTATAGACTGAATGTTTGTGTCTGCCCAAAATTCATATGTTGAAATCCTAACCTCCAATGTGAAGGTATTTGGAGATGGGGCTGCTGGGGCAAGCTCATTAGCTCATGAGTGTGTGGCCTCCATGGTTAGGATTAGAGCTCTTTAGAAGCAAAGACCAGAGAGCTTGCACTTGCTCTCTGTCATGTAAAGTTACAACAAGAAGATGCCCATCTGTAGACCAGGACGCATGCTCTCACTAGATACCAAATATGCCAGCACCTTGATCGTGGACTTCCAGTCTCCATAAATGTGAGAAATAAATTTCTATTGGTTAGGCCACCCAGTCTATGGTATTTTTGTTATAGCAACCCAAACCAAGAGAGTCCTTTGAGAGAATAATGGTAATTTTAAGTAAGTGATTAGCAAGAATACCTCACAGTTACCATGGATCTTTGTCCTTAATGACTGGCTATTACATGTTTCAGTAGGGACCAGTTGTTTGTTAGTTCTCTATGCAGGAAGGCTTTCTGAAACCACATCAGGTATTGGACAAACATTTTGTTCAGAACATAAAAGCATTTTTAGTAATTTCTTTCTCTTTGGAGGATTAATGTAAATTTTTACAAACACCCACAGCCACTCTAGAGATGCGTACATTTTAAAATCTTGACATCCGAATTGACTAAATCATCTTCCAGAAACATCATGGTTTGATGGTCTAGGCTTACGGCAATGAGTTTTTTTTTTTGGGGGGGGGAGCTGTAGAATTCCAGAACAGGGATTCCCAATAGGTAAAGGTCGTCAGAGATCTTTAAACTTTACCCGATTCATATCTGCTTGTATGATTGTTCCTAACCTCTCCTCTTTTTAGTTTCTATAGTTGTTCAGGGACTTCTCGGTCTGTTTTTTCTCTACCTCTGGCATCTCAGAATTTCAAGAAATATAAATTAGTGGCATAAAAATATTTTGGTGTCCCAGTCAGAATTTCTGGTTTCCTTCACTAATGGAATCACCCTTGTCCTGTTCTGCTGTGCATGTTTACATCATGAACACCCACTTCAGAGTTTCAGTGAAGTGCAGAAAGGTAAGGAACCCCTTCCTTCAGTCAAACCTAGACTCAGGGCCCATTCCTCTCCACATCTATCTAAGGAAGGAATCACATCACAAATCCCTCAGGAATGGAGCCCTATCTGCTTACGTTTGTGGACAATGGTGCCCCTCAATGCTGTTGGCGATTATTCTTCAGTCCCTCACCCAGTTTAAATGTAGAGATGATTATCACTTTAGTTCCCTCAAATTCAGTGCTTGCTCATTTTTCTGTCTGCCCTCAGAGCGCCTTTCGTTTAGTGTTTTCTGCCATGGACAGTTAGTTCCTGGAATTCTGCTTGGTTCAGTTTGAACAACACTATGTACAGTCTTAAGTGCACCTGCCAATGACATGGTGGGAGGTTTCCAGGTCGTGATTAATGCCAGTCTCTACAAAACCTGGTTTCAGGAGTGAAACAATAGAGGGTATTTTGTCATTCCCAAGAGCGACTGAAAATACATTTATTTTTACCTCATAAAATTGGGCACAGCTAATTCAGAACTAGTGATACTCCGCTTGTTGTGTTTCACACATGGATGAGTTGAAAAAGAGTAGTTGCTGACAAATAATTATACCCATAACATCAGAGGGAGGTGTTGTCTGCTCATTTAGAAGCGTAGTGAGCACTCACTTCAGCAAGGTAGTTCATCTTCTGTCCTCCTTGAAGCCAACTTTCTTCACCTTTCAAAGGAATGAAGATGACTTAATTGGAGAGGTTGGTCTACCTGCCCTGAAATTCTATGATGCTATGTTGTGGGTGTTTCAGCACACAGTCGATGAGTTTTAGGATTAGTCTCAGGAATACATTGAGTGTTTCTTGGAGAATATCAGAAATAGTTTCTAGCACTTTCTGAGTGGTGAAATGCCAGACAGTATGATTTTTAATATATTGTTACTGGTTTGCAATTCATTCAGTTATTATTCTGAGAATATTCCGAGATCAATCAGTATTATCCTGAAAATTGTTGGCATCTTGTCACTCATTCAGAAGAATTATACAAGATTCTCAAAACCCAGCTTCCTACGGACTGAAATTTTGTGTTCCAAATTCATACGTTGAAGTCCTAATCCCCAGCGCAATGGTATTTGGTGTTTGGAGGTGGAACCTTTGGGAAGTAATTGGGTTTGGGTGAGGGCAAGAGGGTGGAGGTCTCATGATGGAATTGGTGCCCTTTTGAGGGGATGAGCAGTCTAGAGAACTCTCTCTCTCTCCACCATGTGAGGGCACAGTAAGAAGGCTGTCTGCAAACGAGGAGGTAGGCCTTTATCAGGACCTGACTATGCTGGCTTCCTGATCTTGGACTTTCCAGCCTCCAGGACTGTGAGAAATACATTTCTGTTGTTGAAGCCTCTCGGTCTATGGTATTCTGTTACAGCAGCCTGAATGGGCTAAGATACACCTCAAGAAAGTTTCTCCCTCTCTTTGGATTACGTTGTTATAAAATGATCTTATTATGTCCTGGAGCTTCTCCCATGCCCTTCTTACCCTTTATAGCACAGCTCTAGCACTCAGTTCTTACCAACACCCATCAGCCATCAAAACCAAGGCCTCTGTGCACTGCACTTCGCATTTCTGAACCACGTGGGACATTGCCATCCTTGTTCCTGGAATTGTGGTTTCTTAGGTCTATCTCTGACTGCTCCTTTTCTGTCTCTTCGACAGAAAGAAGAGTGCCTTTTCTACTTGTAGCCTCTAAATCATTAGTTTTTGGAGAGGAGGTTAAGATGGCGGAGGAGTAGGGGACCCCTTTTTCAGCCGGTCCCCTGAGTTGAGCAGGATGGGTACCAGACCAGCAGGAACATCCACGGAATCAGCCTGAGACGCAGGAAGATACATCTGGATCTCTACAAATGAACATCTCCAGCGCTGAGTATCGAGGTACGAAGCGGGGAGCCGTGAAACCGCGCACAGATATCGGAAGCTAAACAGAAGGGGGAGGGAGCCGCCGTGTCAGGGCGCCGGGAAGCGGTAGCCACCTGCAAGGGGGAGCGGACAGACCGCGGACGGCACCCGCGAGACAGCAGACTGAGACGGGGAGCTCCGGGAGTGCGCACCGGGCGGCTGACGACTGGCGGCTGGCGGGGTTGGAAACACAAAGGACAGAGACGTGCCGGCCCTGGAAGTGAGGGCTGGGACGCCGGGTGTGGGGCGCACAGCCCGGGATGCTGCAGGGTTGAGCAGCACCAACAGAAACAGAGTTAAAGTGGCCAGAACATCAGTGGAGAACGATCCGCGATCCCTCTGTTCTGAGACAGAGGCTGAATTTCAGCCGCTGCTGCTCTCTCAGAAGAGGCATAGCAAACCGCCAGGGAAAGCCGCCAGAGAACAAAAGCCCGGAAATACCGGCTCACAGGGTGCCCATCCCCATCCCCCCTCGCAAGGGACACAGAGACTCTACCCAAACAGGGTTTTCTGAGTACCTGCAGGCAGGCCCCTCCCCCAGAAGGCAGGCTGAAAAATCAAGAAGCCCACAACTCGGAGCACCTGAGTGGCACAGTCATTAAGCGCCTGTCTTCGGATTAGGGCATGATCACGGCGTTCCGGAAAGGAGTCCCTCATCGGGCTTCTCTACCGGGAGCCTGCTTCTTCCTCTCCCACTCCCCTGCTTGGGTTCCCTTTCTTGCTGACTGTCTCTCTCTCTCTCAAATAAATAAATAAACTCTTTAAGGAAGAAGCCCACATCCCTAAGATCTCTATAAAACAAGGGCGCACGGCCTGGGTCCCAGTCAACACTTGGGCTCTGGACAACCCTGCAATCTCTCTTCATCAGAATGACGAGAAGGAGAAGTCCCCCCCAGCAAAGAAAAGATAATGAGTCTGTGGCCTCTGCCACAGAATTGGCCTCGGCCACAGAATTAATACATATGGATGTATCCCAATTATCAGAAATGGAATTCAGAGCAACAATGGTCAAGATGATGAGTAAACTTGAAAAAAGCATCAGAGAAAGCGTTGCTGAGAATATAGAATCCCTAAGGGCAGAAATGAGAGCGAATCTGACAGAAATTAAAAATTCTATGAGCCAAATGCAGTCAAAACTAGAGGCTCTGACGGCCAGGGTCACCGAGGCAGAGGAACGCGTTAGCGAATTGGAGGATGGGTTAGTAGAAGAAAAAACGAAAATAGAAGCTGGTCTTAAAAAAATCCACACCCATGAATGTAGATTACGGGAGATTACTGACTCTATGAAACGATCCAATGTCAGAATCATCGGCATCCCTGAAGGGGTGGAGAAAAACAGAGGTCTAGAAGAGATATTTGAACAAATTGTAGCTGAAAACTTCCCTAATCTAGCAAGGGAAACAAGCATTCGTGTCCAAGAGGCAGAGAGGACCCCATCCAAGCTCAACCAGGACAAACCTACGCCACGGCATGTCATAGTGCAATTCGCAAATATTAGATCCAAGGATACAGTATTGAAAGCGGCCAGGGCAAAGAAATTTCTCACGTACCAAGGCAAAGGTATCAGGATTACGTCAGACCTGTCTACAGAGACCTGGAATGAGAGAAAGGCTTGGGGGGGCATTTTTAAAGCTCTTTCAGAGAAAAACATGCAGCCAAGGATCCTTTATCCAGCAAAGCTGTCATTCAGAATTGATGGAGAAATAAAGACGTTCCAAAATCGCCAATCATTAACCAATTTCGTAACCACGAAACCAGCCCTACAGGAGATATTAAGGGGGGCTCTATAAAGGTAAAAAGGCCCCAAGAGTGATACAGAGCAGCAAGTCACAACCGATNGGAAAGTCACAACCGATACAAACAGAGACTTTACTGGCAACATGGCATCATTAAAATCATATCTCTCAGTATGCAGTCTCAACGTTAACAGTTTAAATGCTCCCATAAAACGCCACAGGGTTGCAGATTGGATAAAAAGACATGACCCATCCATTTGCTGTCTACAAGAGACTCATTTTGAACCCAAAGATGCATTCAGACTTAGAGTAAGGGGATGGAGTACCATCTTCCACGCAAATGGACCTCAAAAGAAAGCTGGAGTAGCAATTCTCATATCAGATAGACTGGATTTTAAACTAGAGGCCATAGAGAGAGATACAGAAGGGCACTATATTATTCTTAAAGGAAGTATTCAACAAGTGGATATGACAATTATTAATATATATGCCCCCAACAGGGGAGCAGCAAGATACACAAGCCAACTCTTAACCAAAATAAAGAGACATATAGATAAGAACACAGTAATAGTAGGGGACCTCAACACCCCACTATCAGAAATAGACAGAACACCCTGGCAAAAACTAAGCAAAGAATCAAAGGCTTTGAATGCCATACTCGACGAGTTGGACCTCATAGATATATATAGAACACTACACCCCAGAACCAAAGAATACTCATTCTATTCAAATGCCCATGGAACATTCTCAAGAATAGATCATGCTCTGGGACACAAAACAGGTCTCAGCCAATACCAAAAGATTGAAATTATCCCCTGCATATTCTCAGACCACAACGCTCTGAAATTGGAACTCAACCACAAGGAAAAACCTGGAAGAAACTCAAACACTTGGAGGCTAAGAACCATCCTGCTCAAGAATGACTCGATAAACCAGGAAATCAAAAAACAAATTAAACAATTTATGGAGACCAACGAGAATGAATACACAACGGTCCAAAACCTATGGGATACTGCAAAGGCAGTCCTAAGGGGGAAATACATAGCCATCCAAGCCTCACTCAAAAGAATAGAAAAATCTAAAATGCAGTTTCTATATTCTCACCTCAAGAAACTGGAACAGCAACAGAGGGACAGGCCTAACCCACTGACAAGGAAGGAGTTGACCAAGATTAGAGCAGAAATCAATGAATTAGAGACCAGAACCACAGTAGAGCAGATCAACAGGACTAGAAGCTGGTTCTTTGAGAGAATCCATAAAATTGATAGACCACTGGCAAAACTTGTCCAAAAACAAAGAGAAAGGACTGAGATTATTAAAATTATGACTGAAAAGGGAGAGGTCACGACCAGCACCATTGAAATTGCAAGGATTATTAGAAACTTTTATCAACAGCTATATGCCAAAAAACTAAACAATCTGGAAGAGATGGAGGCCTTCCTGGAAACCTATAAACTACCAAGACTGAAACAGGAAGAAATAGATTTCTTAAATAGGCCAATTAACTATGAAGAAATTGAGTCAGTGATAAACAACCTTCCAAATAATAAAACTCCAGGCCCAGACGGTTTTCCTGGGGAATTCTACCAAACATTCAAAGAAGAAATAATACCTATTCTCCTAAAGCTATTTCAAAAAATAGAAACAGAAGGAAAGCTACCAAACTCATTCTATGAGGCTAATATTACCTTGATCCCCAAACCAGGCAAAGACCCCCTCAAAAAGGAGAATTACAGACCGATTTCTCTAATGAATATGGATGCCAAAATCCTCAACAAGATCCTTGCTAATAGAATCCAACAGTACATTAAAAGGATTATCCATCATGACCAAGTGGGATTCATACCTGGGATGCAAGCATGGTTCAACACTCGCAAATCAATCAATGTGATACATCATATCAACAAGAAAAGACTCAAGAACCATATGATCCTCTCAATTGATGCAGAAAAAGCATTTGACAAAATACAGCATCCTTTCCTGATTAAAACCCTTCAGAGTGTAGGAATAGAGGGTACATTTCTCAATCTCATAAAAGCCATCTATGAAAAGCCTACTGCAAGCATTATTCTCAATGGGGAAAAGCTGGAAGCCTTTCCCTTAAGATCAGGAACACGACAAGGATGCCCACTCTCGCCACTATTATTCAACATAGTACTAGAAGTCCTTGCAACAGCAATCAGAAGACAAAAAGGGATCAAAGGTATCCAAATCGGCAAAGAAGAAGTCAAACTGTCTCTCTTTGCAGATGACATGATACTCTATATGGAAAACCCAAAGGAATCCACTCCCAAACTATTAGAAGTTATAGAACAATTCAGTAAGGTGGCAGGATACAAAATCAATGCCCAGAAATCAGTTGCATTTCTATACACGAATAACGAGACTGAAGAAAGAGAAATTAGGGAATCCATCCCATTTACAATAACACCAAAAACCATACGTTACCTTGGAATTAACTTAACCAGAGACGTAAAGGACCTATATCCTAGAAACTATAGATCACTTTTGAAAGATATTGAGGAAGACATAAAAAGATGGAAAAATATTCCATGCTCATGGATTGGAAGAATTAACATAGTTAAAATGTCCATACTACCCAGAGCAATCTACACTTTCAATGCTATCCCGATCAAAATACCGAGGACATTTTTCAAAGAACTGGAACAAATAGTCCTTAAATTTGTATGGAACCAGAAAAGGCCCCGAATCTCCAAGGAACTGTTGAAAAGGAAAAACAAAGCTGGGGGCATCACAATGCCGGATTTCGAGCTGTACTACAAAGCTGTGATCACAAAGACAGCATGGTACTGGCACAAAAACAGACACATCGACCAATGGAACAGAATAGAGAACCCAGAAATGGACCCTCGGCTCTTTGGGCAACTAATCTTTGATAAAGCAGGAAAAAACATCCGGTGGAAAAAAGACAGTCTCTTCAATAAATGGTGCTGGGAAAATTGGACAGCTACATGCAAAAGAATGAAACTTGACCACTCTCTCACACCATACACAAAAATAAACTCCAAATGGATGAAAGACCTCAATGTGAGACAGGAATCCATCAAAATTCTAGAGGAGAACATAGGCAACAACTTCTATGACATCGGCCAGAGCAACCTTTTTCACGACACATCTCCAAAGGCAAGAGAAATAAAAGATAAAATGAACTTATGGGACTTTATCAGGATAAAGAGCTTCTGCACAGCCAAGGAAACAGTCAAAAAAACTAAGAGACAGCCCACGGAATGGGAGAATATATTTGCAAAGGACACCACAGATAAAGGACTGGTATCCAAGATCTACAAAGAACTTCTCAAACTCAATACACGAGAAACAAATAAACAAATCATAAAATGGGCAGAAGATATGAACAGACACTTTTCCAATGAAGACATACAAATGGCTAACAGACACATGAAAAAATGTTCAAAATCATTAGCCATCAGGGAAATTCAAATCAAAACCACACTGAGATACCACCTTACGCCAGTTAGAATGGCAAAGATAGACAAGGCAAGAAACAACAATTGTTGGAGAGGATGTGGAGAAAGGGGATCCCTCCTACATTGTTGGTGGGAATGCAAGTTGGTACAGCCACTCTGGAAAACAGTGTGGAGGTCCCTTAAAAAGTTAAAAATTGAACTACCCTATGACCCAGCCATTGCACTACTGGGTGTTTACCCCAAAGATACAGACGTAGTGAAGAGAAGGGCCATATGCACCCCAATGTTCATAGCAGCATTGTCCACAATAGCCAAATCGTGGAAGGAGCCGAGATGCCCTTCAACAGATGACTGGATTAAGAAGCTGTGGTCCATATATACAATGGAATATTACTCAGCTATCAGAAAGAACGAGTTCTCAACATTTGTTGCAACATGGACGGCACTGGAGGAGATAATGCTAAGTGAAATAAGTCAAGCAGAGAAAGACAATTATCATATGGTTTCTTTCCTCTATGGAACATAAGAAGTAGGATGATCGGTAGGGGAAGAAAGGGATAAAGAAAGGGGGGGTAATCAGAAGGGGGAATGAAACACGAGAGACTATGGACTATGAGAAGCAAACTGAAGACTTCAGAGGGGAGGGGGTGGGGGAATGGGATGGGCTGGTGATGGGTAGTAAGGAGGGCATGTATTGCATGGTGCACTAGGTGTTATATGCAACTAATGAAGCATCGAACTTTGCATTGGAATCCGGGGATGTACTGTATGGTGACTAACNACTGTATGGTGACTAACATAATATAATAATAAAATAAAATAAATCATTATTTTTTTTTTAAGATTTTATTAATTTATTCGACAGAGATAGAGACAGCCAGCGAGAGAGGGAACACAAGCAGGGGGAGTGGGAGAGGAAGAAGCAGGCTTCCAGCGGAGGAGCCTCATGTGGGGCTCGATCCCACAACGCCGGGATCATGCCCTGAGCTGAAGGCAGACGTTTAACCGCTGTGCCACCCAGGTGCCCCTAAATCATTAGTTTTATACCAGAGAAGAGAGAGGGCTGCAGAATCAGAAACCGTTATCAACATCCACATACCCCGCATTATTCTCAACCTCATGCCCCATTAATCAGAATCACAGGGGGACAGAAACTGGTGCTTTGGTCCATGTATGCAACGGACACAATGGTGGGAATGCAGTCATCAAACGGTAATCCTAGTGCCAGGTGCTGTTTGCTGCAGTGTCACAAGGAATGGTATATTATCATCTTTGCCTCTTGCACACTTAAGGGTTCATTTTTCATTTCCACTTCAAGCAGAAGGCGATTCTTCTTGTCAAATGGGGTTTAAACCCTCCCTCCTATCACCAGAATGCTATGCCCCAAAGGGTCCTCACTTTGTAGACATATGTAGCCACCAGGGAGACCTCAAGAACCAAGAAGTGAATGTGGCAGCTTCACATCAGACGATACAGATCAAAGCCCCACAACAGGGACATCCAAGCCAGACCCAGACCACTCTTCAAGCCATTCTGGCTTTCAGTTCTCACCTGTCTCCAAGTGAAAGAAAACTTGGAGACTGACAGTGGAGTCTGCTGTTTATCTCTTACTTATAGTCTGTTAAGTGCCCAGTGGTGCATTTCTCCAAACAACGTTTTCTCTCTCATTTTAAAGTCCTTTAGTTACTTTGTAGGAGGTGGATGTCAAAAAAGGCAAAATATTAAAATGTTTACATTGGTGATACCAGTTATTATTTAGGACATTGCTGTGCAGCTTATAGGTCAAATGTAGAAAGGTATAAATAAAGAATCAGCTATGCAATTTTAAAAGGAAAAGAACCATAAATGCTTTCTGTGGACTGAATATTTGCTTTCCCCTAGACTTGTATTTTGAATCCTAACCCTCAGTGTGATGGAGATGGTGTTGGGAGTGCAGCCTTTGGGACAGGATTAGTTTATGAGGTTGGAGGCCTTATAAATGGGATCAGTGCCTGTAAATAAGAGATCCCAGGGAGCTTTCTTGCCCCTTCTTCTGTGTAAGGATGCAGTATGAAGACAGTCATCTGAACCGAGAAGTAGGCCTCACCAGACACTGAGAATATTGGTGCCTTAATCTTGGACTTTCTGGCCTCCAGAACTGTGAGAAGGAAATTTCCATTGTTTATAAGCCACACAGTTGATGGTACTCTGTTACAGCGGTCCGAATGGTCTAAAACAGTGCTTTGTCCTCTTTCACCAGAGTCAGATTTAATGTACTGTTATTTCCCCATCCAATAAAATTGTTTGCTCTTTCCTTTAAAAATGATTTTTTACTTAAATATGAAATAGAAAAGGATAGTTTAAACTGTGTGTATACTGTCTAGAATAACACTTTAATAAACTCCGAACTCACCATTAAAATTAAGAAAAAAACTTTGAAGTCTTCCCAATTACATTACTTTCCCCTTACACTATTAAGTTACCCTTATCCTAAATTTTGTATTTATTGTTCTCTAGCACTTCTATACAATTTTACCACATATATTTGCATTCTGAAACAATATGTCACCAGCTTTATGGATCTCTTAGTGTAATATTAATACAATCATACTGTATGAAATGCTCTTTAAGCATAAATTCACTGTTAACTGCCATATAATATCCCATAATTTATTTATTTATTTATGTACTAATACATCATCATTTATTTATCCTCTTTGCTGGTGAAGAAAAACTTCTAGTATCTTCTATTACAAGTAGTGGAACTAGGAGCATCCTTTCATGCGTCTCCTGGTGTGTTGTCCAAGAGCTTCTAAGATGCACTCCTAAGAAGAATATATAGGTCATAAGGTAGGGATATGCTCAGAAGATACAATATTATTATACAGTGGAATATTACTTAGCCGTAAGAAGGATGAGGTCTTTCTATTTGTGAGAACATGGATGGACATAGAGGGTCTTATGCTAAGTGACAAATACAGATATGATATGAAAGACAAATACCATATTATTTCACTTATATGTGGAATCCAAAAAAACACCGAAAAAACAAATCAAACAAACAAAAAACCAAAGACTCTTTCTTAAACACAGAGAACAAACCGTTGGTTGCCAATGGGGAAGTGGGTGTGGTGATGGGCAAAGTAAATAAAGGGGATTAAAAGGTACAGACTTACAGCTTGGGGAATGTAGTCAATAATACCGTAATAACTTTGTGTAGTGACAGATGGTGACTATACTTATTGTGGTAAGCTCTGAGTAACGAATGTATAGAAATGCTGAATCGCTATGTTGTTCAGCTGAAACTAATAGAACACTGTGTGTCAATTAAGAAACAGAAGACACAAGATGCTTAGTAGTTAACTTCCTCCCAAAAGAACTATAGATTTAATGTAATCTCACTGAAAATCCCAGGAAGCTTTTTAGATAGACAATGACATATTGATTCTGAAATTTATATGAAAATACAAAAGGCTTAGATTGCTAAAGCTACTGAGAAAAGGAAGTCAAAGTTGCAGAATTTACTGATTTCAGGACTTACAAAGTAAGCAAAATAGTGTGCTGGTGTAGACAGACAATCAGATCAATGGAACAGAACAGGAGTCTAGAAATACACCACACATGTGGTCGGTAATTTTTCATGAAAATATTAGGACAATTCAGTGAGGACAGGATAATCTTTTCAACAACTTGTGCTGTAACAATTAGGCAGTCACAACCAATAAAAATGAACCTGACTTTTACCTTATACCATGTCAAAAAATTTACTCAAAAGGAACCATATACTAAAATAATCAAAATTGAAAACTTCTAGAAGAAAATTTTAGTGTTCTTAAATTTGACAGTTTTCTTACATGCAACACAAAAACACACAAAATGTAAAAGAAAAAAAGCCAATAAGTTAAACTTTGTGAAAGTTGAAAATATTTGCTCTCTGAAAAATCCTGTGAAGAACATGAAAAGAAACTACAGACTGAGAGAGAAATCTTTTGAAAATACATGTCCAACAAAGCATTTGTACCTAGGGTGTATAAAGAACACTTACAACTCAACACCATCCAATTAAAAATAAGGTAAAATGGTTGCCTTGTTATGAGCCAATTTCAATATCCCTAAAAGAAAGAATGCTTACAACTCAATAATAAAAATAAAAGAATGCCATGGTAGAAAAATGTGGGTAGCAAGCATGTCAATATGTAGTTAACAAGAACAACAAAAATACAAATGTGCAATAAATTAATTTACTTAGGTTCATAAATAATTAAAGATGCAAATAAAAGCAGCTTAATATTTTTTCATCCACCAGATTTTCAAAAATTAAAAAAATCTCAACAACCCCAGTATAAAGTAAAACAGGCAACCTCAGGTGCTTCTGATGACGTGTGTTCATAGAACCTCTGTGGAAGGCAGCCTACTAAATCTGTGTGGACATCCCAGGTGCATTCTTTTGGGCCTGGCAATCTCACACTTAAAAATAATTGCTCATCTTTTAACATAAATTTCCCGTGGTGTGGTTTATATTAGTAAAATTTTAGAAAGAACTTAAATGTCCATTAACTGAGGATTAGTTAAATAAATTAGGATATATGCATCATGTGAAATAGGTAGCCAGAGAAAATGATGATTGACATGTTTCTCTCACTTTCAACCAACCATCCATGCATTTATGCATTTATGCACGCATCCATCCATCCTTCCGCGCGCGCGCGCGCGCGTGTGTGTTGTGTAACCAGGTGGAGTTTCTTCTGAATTAAATGTTATATGTTCTCACAGAAGGTGAGATTTTTTGATAGGAAAAAGAAAGAACTTTCTCTGCTTGAGGTAGGAGGGAGGTCGAGCAGAGAGGGCTGGTCTAGGAAAAGTGAAGAACATGTTCCAGAACGAGTGACAGTGATGAGGTTGTGGCCCCACATCATGACAGGATGTTTGGCAGGACCCAAAGAAGACTGTACTCCCATGGCCTTGTCTGCATCTGCCCCACCGACCGAGTGAGCCTCCCTTCAATGACATTATCAACTCTGCAGAAAGAACCTAGAGAGAGAAGACAGCCTTTTAGGAAGGAAGGGAAAGATGCAGATATTCAGAATTAATACCTAACTTGAATATTAAAGGAAATATAAGGTTCCTTCATTCCCGAAATTGCAGCAGTAAAGCATATGGGCTACATCATGCGTGCTTATATCAAGAGATGTGTAGAATACAGTTGCTTGGAAGTTCATGAGGTCATCACTGGGAAGTGAGATTTCTGTGACTTTAATTTTCTTCTTTTAACTTTTTTATGTTGTTTGATCTTTTCTCAGCAAAAATATTATTTTTATAAAGCCCAAAGGGTTATTTTAATGAAATGCTGTGAAATTTTGCATGTGACCATTTCATTAGAGAAATGAAGCTCACCGATTTTAAATATGCTTAATTAGTTTTTGAACATTGAAAATGGTTTCACATATCTACAGATTCTCTTGTACAATCTTGTAAAAATTTTTAAAATATGAACTCTATAAGCAGATTCCTCTTTCTTTGACTTAGGAATGTTATGACTTTGAAGATAACCTGTGGATTTTCAGGAATCTCCCTTTTATCCTGATGCTTCAATTTTTATCCTTCTATGAATTACTGTAAATAAGTTCAACAGAGTTACGAGAATTTCTGAAAATTGTGTTTTTATAAAAATTTCTCTTCTGAACTCAGAGATTAGAGATGACCAACTAATAGTTTCTAATCTACTTAGAAATTATCTTGAAATAACTTTTGTAGCACAACCCATTTAATAATAGAGTCTCTGGCAAATAGTTTTAGGTATTTCCCAGATAATATAAATTTGACAGCCTTGCTTTGATAAATTGCACTCTTGATCTGTCATCCAATAAGGGTGCTACCTGTTATGAATGGAAGAAATCATAGAGGAATAAGATCTAATTCCTAGACTCTCAGTGCCTGGGTTAAGTCTGTGTGGGATTGTTGGAGGTACACAATCTTCACATTAAGTCAACATAGGTTTTCTGTGACTGTCATTTATTTATTATGAAATGTCCATGTAGGTATTTGGTACCCAACATAAAAGAAATCAGAATAGTTTTCTCTGAGGCTATAAACGCTCCAGAGTAAACAATCCTGAGATGAGGTCAGATGTCCTAGACCTCAACTCCTACTTTTCTAATACTCACTGTGTGTTCTTAAATAAATCATTTAAAATTTTGTTTCTATTTTTTACTTTAAAATATGAATAATACTTGCCTTTTCAACCCCTTTAATAAGTATAGATAAGATAATAGGAATGAAAGTATTCTCAAAATTATAAACAGGCAACAGTAGAATAAAATTTACTTATCCAGAATTCACAGGGAACTTGTAATTCTTAATTGCTGGAGATTTGAGGTGCATAGGTATGGATTAGATGCTAGAACTTTTTTTTTAAAGATTTTATTTATTTATTTGACAGAGAGACAGCCAGCGAGAGAGGGAACACAAGCAGAGGGAGTGGGAGAGGAAGAAGCAGGCTCCCAGTGGAGGAGCCTGATGTGGGGCTCGATCCCAGAACGCCGGGATCACACCCTGAGCCGAGGCAGATGCTTAATGACTGAGCTACCTAGGTGCCCCTAGATGCTAGAACTTTTTAATTGTTTCAGATTAAAGGTTAGATAGGATATGGTGTATGAGACCTGATTAGAATCACACTTCAGCATTGCCCTATTATATTGGGGGAACCGTGGGTAAGCCACACATTCTTGGGCCTTGAGGTTTTCACTTACTAAATGGATATAAGAACAGGACATGTTCTATTTATTTAATAAGATTATTATGAGTGTCACATGAAATAATATATTAAAAAACTTTATACATTATAGTGGCCTATATATAGATTATTAGTATATTAAATGTTCCCCATATGTGTGTGTGTGTATTCATATACATAACATTTGTGGAAGGAGGCATTATGAATATTGTTACATGTCCTATGCTAAACCACAGCTGTAACTGTGGTAGAAAGAAATATTAACACTACCAGTCTACACAGCAGATGCACACGTCACCCTGCCCCCAGCCAGTGACTCCTCCCACAGTAAGCATATACAGCAAAGTTTTCTAATTTATTTTCTTCAAACACTGCAATGCTGGAATGTAGGTTAATTTTTAGCCTCCACATAGTCCTTTCCTTCAGAGCTTCAGAAGTATTTTTTGTTCTGTTATTTTTCTTTATATCTTTTTATACACTTTCTGTGTGACAGTATTTGGCCTATTACAGATATTTTGGCCATCAGAAACTTTGTTTCTTAGTTACTCTGTGATCTAGGCCAGTCAGCATGTCTACCCTGTATTTACCTGTTGCTGACAGCCCAGAACCATCACCATTGTTGTGAGAGCAAGTGTGTATGATCAAAGCCCATGAGCCACAGTTCCAGAATCTGAGCAAATCCCAAACCAGATTAATAACAATATCACACTTGGGGCGCCTGGGTGGCACAGCGGTTAAGCGTCTGCCTTCGGCTCAGGGCGTGATCCCGGCGTTATGGGATCGAGCCCCACATCAGGCTCCTCTGCTATGAGCCTGCTTCTTCCTCTCCCACTCCCCCTGCTTGTGTTCCCTCTCTCGCTGACTGTCTCTATCTCTGTTGAATAAATAAATAAAATCTTAAAAAAAAAATAACAATATCACACTTATGAGCATCATCATAAAACTTCTGGAAAACAAAAGTGATGAAAAACAGAAATCTTTAAAGCAGCCACTGAAAATAGATGCGGGTATCGATAAGAATGACAGACAATGACTCCCCAGAAACCATGGAGGACAAAATTCAATGGAACAACATCACTTAATGCTAAAAGGAAAAAATCCTGTCAACCTAGAGTTCTATATTTAGTGAATATAACCTTCAAAAAAGGATGTATTTTTGAAATAAAAAATGAGACAATTTGCCACTAGCAGACCTTCATTGACAGAAACACTGCAGTTCTTTAGGCTGAAGGAAAATGGCAGGAAAGGAAATTTACATGTAAAAGAAGATATAAAGAGAATTTAAAATAGCAAATACGTCAATAAGCATAAGAGATTATTTTTATTTCTTTTATTAAGTTCTTTAAAAGCCAATAGGCTATTTTTTTATACTAATTTTTTATTATGTTATGTTAGTCACCATACAGTACATCCCTAGTTTGTGATGTAATGTTCCATGATTCATTACTTGTGTATAACACCCAGTGCACCATGCAATATGTGCCCTCCCAATAGACTGTTTAAAGCAAAAATAGCAGCACAGTATTTTGAGATTTATATCATACATAAAATTAAAACAAATGACAATGAATAACATTAAAATATATGATGACAGGCTATGTAAATAAAATCACAGTGCTTTAAAGATTCTCACAATACTCATGACTTAGCATGATATTAATTCAAGGTAGGTTGTGACAAGTTAAGGATGAATACTTTTTATTCTTAGAGCAACTAAAAAATGCAAAGACATGTAGCTTAAATACAGGGGGATCAGCAAAATGGCCAAATACTGATTGATTTGGGAGGTGGGATCAGCAAAATGGCCAAATAAGATGGGATCAGCAAAATGGCCAAATAAGATGTACCTCACTTGTGCCCTGCCCCCCCAACAACAAATTGGCATCAATCCATGAATACAATTGTCTTTGAGGAAGCCATGGGATATAAAGATGTTATGAAACTCTGGTATAGCCCATGGATGAGAAGAGCCACTTTGAGAAGACAGGCCTCAATCAGGCAGCTGACTCACCAAACATGGTCCGAGCTATAGACCTGGGAACAACTATGAAGATGTTGCCGTGGCCCCTTTTGGCTTTAGTTCTGTCACCAGCACCATATGCCATGAGACCCAGGAGGAGTCTTCCCCACCAGAGCATTGGATAACAGACATACAGAACTTAGTCCTGGTTGTGGACCCTAAAGTGGTGTATGAACTTGCTCCAGCCCCTCTTGGCCAGATGAATCAACACTGATTGAGATAGTCTGCCATGGATGAGACAGTGTTGGTAGAAGCCCAGGAGTCCAATGGAGAAGTTTCAGCCTACCATTGGAGAGGGTAAGAATAATTTGACTTTTACTCTTGTCACTCCTCCCTCAGTTCAGTGCCAAGAAAGACCATCTTGGCCCATGATTTCTCCTGTGGGGGAAAGTGACATGCTGTGAGTGAGCATCTGGCTTCTGTAGCGGTGATGGGTGCTGGGAGAAAGGTCCATTTCTCTCTTGTCCCGTCCAGAGGACTAATTAGTAAGCTTCATGACTGGAAGGCAGCAAGTGGCAGCCAAGGCTTGGAACAGAATGTAAGAGAGGAACAGGGACCTTGTTAAATGTCATGGACTCCATTGGGAGGCCTGCCCGTGAGTCACTGGGAATACTTTGCCTGCAGATCGCACCATTTGCCCACAGGCACCCCTAGTGCTCCATGTATCTCACCTACAAATTCCCTGGTCTGTAACTGTCTCATGTATACACTCCCAATGGTAGCAAGAGCAAGATTTTGCAGATGACTAGTAAGCATATGCAGAAAGCCAGCTTGGGAGACACCATAACTTGAGCATTTAGCATCACCCTTGCGAACACAAAAGGGAGGTTTGGCAGGATGGAAGAATATGTATATCATATACATATATAATATATATACACACACATATATATGTATATGATATAATGTATATTATATATATATATATATATAAGATGGAGCAAGAAACATGGAGGTGGTGAATCCATAGAAGATCTGAGAAAGCCTCAGAATACCTAGCAGGGCTAATAGAAGATATTTCTCTACTGAAATCAATCAGTAAAAATTGGTGAAGTTGACTGCTACTCTCAAATGTGAAAACAAGAGTGCAAGACTCCAAGGCACCTTGACAGGAACATAACACCATCAAATGAACACAGTTTTCCAGTAACAGATCCTGAATACATGGAGATCTATGATTTACCCAATCACAGAATTCAAAATAGTTACTTCAAAGAAGACAATGAACTATAAGAAAACACAGAAAGACAATTCAGTGAAAGCAGGAAAACAATGCATGAACAAAATAAGTTTAACAAAAAGCTAGAAGTGATTAAAAAAAAGAATCAAACAGAAATTCTGGAGCTGAAGAATACCATGATTGAAATGAAAAACGCTGTAGGGAACATCAGTCGCTGAATGGGCCCAGCAGAAGAAAGAATCTGTGAGGTAGACAACAGGACCTCTGGAATTGTTCAGTAGAAAACGCAGATGAACAAAAATGAAAACAAGAGTGAAGGAGGCCTATGTTACCTATGGGATAACAGTGAGAGAAACAATCTGTGAATTATTGGGTTCGAGAAGGAGAAGAGAAGCAGAAGGTGGCAGGAAGCTTATTTAAAGAAATAATGCTTGGAAACTTCTCAAATCTGGGGAGAAATTTGGACATCCATGTTAAGGAAGCTCAAGGCCCCCAAACAAACTCAAAGAGATCTTCTCCAATACACATTATAATAATAAAACTGTCAAAAATATAAGAGAGAGAATCTTAGAAGCAGCAAAAGAATGTCACATACAGTGGAACCCCCGTAAGTTTATCAGTGTGTTTCTCAGCAGAAGCATTAAAGCTCAGGAGAGAGTGGGGTGATATATTCGAAGTGCTGAAAGAGAAAACTGCCAACCAGGAACACTTTATCCAACAAAGTTTCCTGCAGAAATGAAGGAAATAAAAACTTTCACAGACAGACAAGATTTGAGGGAGTTCATTATCAGTAGACTTGCCTTATAACAAATGCTGAAAGAAGTTCTTCAAACTGAAATGAAAAGATGCTCATTACTGACTTGAAAACATGAAAATATACAGCACATTGGTAAAGTATATAGTCTTTCTATACTGTAGTTTGTTGGTGTATAAACCACTTGACTCTCATATAAAAGTTGAAGGACAAAAGTATTAAAAATATAGCTACAATAATCTGTTAATGAATATACAATATAAAAAGAGGTAAACTGTGAAACCAGACACATAAAAAGGAATAAAACGTGGAGTTTTTGTATGAGATCAAAGTTATTAGCATAAAAATAGACAGGGCACCTTACTGGCTTAGTTGGAAGAGCATGTGACTCTTGATCTCAGGGTCATGAGTTTGAGCCCCACATTGGATGTAGAGATTACTTAAATTTAAAAAACTTAAAAAGCAGAGTACTATATAAGGTGTTATATATAAGCCTCATAGGAATCAAAAAACAAATATAGTAGACAAACAAAAAATAAAAAGAAGGTAATCAAAGCATAATACTACAGAAAAATCAGCAATTAACTATGGAAGACAGCAAGAGAGGAAGAACAAGAGAATTGCAAAACAGACTGAAAATAATTAGTAAGATAACATTACTAAATCCTTACTTATCCCAATTACTCTAAATGTAAATGGGTTCATCTTCAATCAAAAGGCATAGAGTGGCTGAATGGATAAAAAAAAGATTGAACTATACACCGCCTACAAGAGACTCACTTCACTTTTAAGGACACACATGCGCTGAAAGTGAAGGGATGGGAAAAAATATTCTACGCAAGGGAAAACCAAAAGAGATCAGGGTTGCCTATTAGACAAAATAGACTTAAACTCAAAAGCTGCAACAGAGATGAAGATCATATATAATGATAATGGGTTCATCTCATCAAAAGAACACAATTATCATAAACATATATGCATCCAACGTTGGAGTGCCTAAATATATTAAACAATTAACCGAACTTAGGGAGAAATAGATCAATACAGTAACAGTTGGGGACTTCAGTATCCCACTTTCAACAATGAATCGATCAACTAGACAGAAAATCTTAAGGGAACATTGAAATTGAACTATACATTAGACCAAATGGACCCGAATGACATATACAGAACATTCCGTTCAACAGCAGCAGAATACACATTCTTTTCAAGTGCACCTGGAGTATTCTCCAGGATAGATCATATGCTAGGTTACAAAACAATTCTTTTTTTTTTTTTTAAAGATTTTATTTATTTATTTGACAGAGATAGAGACAGTCAGCGAGAGAGGGAACACAAGCAGGGGGAGTGGGAGAGGAAGAAGCAGGCTCATAGCGGAGGAGCCTGATGTGGAGCTTGATCCCAGAACGCCGGGATCACACCCTGAGCCAAAGGCAGACGCTCAACCGCTGTGCCACCCAGGTGCCCCAAAAAACAATTCTTAATAAATTTAAGAAGATTGAAATCACACCAGCTATCTTTTTTTTGACTACAGTGGTATGAAACTAGGAATCAATAACAGGAGGGAAAATGGATATTTACAAATATGTGGAAATTAAACAACAACCATGAGTTAAAGATAAATCAAAAGGGAAAGTTAAAAAATTTTAAAACAAAGGAAAATGGAAACACAACAACCAAAACTTAAGGGATGCAGCAAAAGCATTTCTAAGAAGTTTATAATGATAAAAGGCTCAGCAGTTGATCCTTCAACTACACAGGAGTTAGGGACACTGACACCTGCCCATACTCGAAAATCTGAATATAACTTTTGACTCCCCAAAAACTTAACTACTAATAGCCTACTGTTGACTAGAAGCCTTGCCAATAACATCAATAGTTGATTAACATATATTTTGTATATAATATGTATTATTTACTGTGTTCTTACAATTAAGTAAGGTAGAGAAAAGAAAATGTTATTAAGAAAATAATAAGGAAGAAAAAATACGTTTACAGCACTGTAATGTATTTATTGAAAAAAGTACATTTAAGTGGACTTCTGCAGTTGAAACCTGTGTTGTTGAAGGGTCAACTTTGTTAAGGAAAAAAAACTTAAATAAACAATCTACCTTTATACCTCAAGGAACTAGAAAAAGTAGCACAAACTAAGCCCAAATTTGGACAAGGAACAAAAGAAAAAAGATCAGAGCAGAACTAAATGAAAGAGACCAGAAAATAATGGTCTAAAACATCTAAGATATTTTTATTTTTTATAGTTTTAATATTTTATTTAAAAAAATAAAAACTAAGAGCTTGTTTTCTGAAAAGATAAACAAAACTGACAAACCTTTAGCTAAACTAAGAAGAAAAAAGAGGAAAGACCCAAAGAAAATCAGGAATGGAAGGGAAGCATTACAACTGATACCATACAAATCCATAAGGAAGAAAAAAAAAGAGTGTTGCTAAAAGAGAGTACTATGGCCAATATAACCCAACTTGGATAGCCCGTAAGAAATTGATAAATTACTAGAAACATACAACCTACCAAGACTGAATCAGAAAGAAATAGAAAATCTGAACGGACTAATAATGAGTAAGGAGATTGAATCAGTAATCAAAAACCTCTCAACGAAGAAAAACCCAGGACCAGATGGCTTCACTGATGAATTCTACCAAACATTTAAAGAGGAATTAACACCAGTCCTTCTCAAACACTTCCAAAAAATTGAAGAGGAAAAAACATTCCCAAACTCATTTTATGAGGCCAGCATTACTGTGACCAAAGCAAAATAAGAATACGATAAGAAAAGGAAACTATAGGCCAATGTCACTGATGAATATAGATGCAAAAAATTTCAAGAAAATATTAGCAAACTGAATTCAATAACATGTTAAAGGATCATACACCATCATGTAGAGGCATTTATCACTGGGATACATAGCTCAACAAACACAAATAAATATATATGATACACTATATCAATAAAATGAAAGATAAAAACCAAATGATAATCTTAAATGCAGAAAAAGCTTTTGACAATGTACGTGTTCTCATGATTAAAAACAGTCAACAAATGGGATATAAAAGAAACATTTCTCAATAGAAGGTGTAAATGGCAAGCCCACAGCTAAGTTTATCCTCAATGGTGAAAAATTGACAGCTTTTCCTCTGAGATCAGGAAAAAACAAGGATGCTTACTCTCACCAGAGAAATTAGGCAAGGAAAAGAAAAAAAAAAGGCATCCAAATGAGAAAGGATGAGGTAAAATTATCTCTGTTTGCAGAGATAACACTAAACACTAAAATGTCTGAAAAATAAACTAAGAAAACAATTTCATTTATATAGCATCAAAAAAATTAAATACACAAGAGTAAATTTAATCAAGGGGCGCCTGGGTGGCTCAGTCAGGTGATTGTCTGCTTTTGGCTCAGGTCATGATCCCAGGTCCTGGGACTGAGCCCCACATCAGGCTTCTTGCTCAGCGGGGAATCTGCTCCTCTCTCTCCCTCTGTGCCTCCCCTGTCCCCCCATGCTCATGTTCTCCCTGTCTCTTTCTCTCAAATGAATAAAATTTTTTTTAAAAAAGGTAAATTTAATCAAGAAACTGAAAGATCTGTACACTGAAAACAATAAGATATTGATTTTTAAAAGTGGAAAAGCAAAACAAACCCAGAAACAAATAGAAAGCTATCCCAGATTCATGGATCAGAAAAACTAATATTGTAAAATGTCCACACTGTTCAAACCCATCTATACACTCAATGAAATATCTATCAAGATTCCAATGGCATTTTTTATAGAAATAAAAAAAAGGAACCTTAAATTTTGTATGAACTGCAAGACCCCAAACAGCTAAAGTGATCTTGAGAGAGAAGATGAAAGCTGGAGACATTACACTACCTAATTTCAAACCATATTACAAATCTATAGTAATAAAAAAAAAAGTATGGTAATGGCAAAAAACAAATGTATGGACCAATAGAACAAAATTGAGAGCCCAGAAATAAACCCATGCATGTATAGTTAACTAATATTTGATAAATCCAAGAACACTCAATGGGGAAAAGATAATCTCTTCAATAAATGATATTGAAAAAAAACTGGATATTCACATGCAAAAAATGAATATCGGTCCTTAACTTGTATCACTTACCTAAATTAATTCAATATGATTAAATACTTAAATGTAAGACCGCAAATCATAAAAATCCTAGAAGAAAATTGGGATGAAGATCCTTAACATTGGTCTTGGCAGTAATCTTTTGGATATGACACCCAAATCACAAGCAACTAAAGCAAAAAAATAAACAGTGAATCTACAGCAAACTAAATAGCTTCTGCATAGCAAAGGGAAACATCCACAAAATGAAAAGGCAGCATACCAACTGAGAGAAAATATTTGGAAACATATATCTGCTGATAGGTAGAATCCAAACTACATAAGTAACTCCTACAGCTCAGTAGTAAAACAGCAGGCAATCCAGTTAAAACAATGGGCAGAAGAACCGAATAGACATTTTCCCAAAGAAGATGTATAAATGGCCAAGTACATGAAGAGATGCTCAACATCATTACTCATGAAGGAAGTGTAAATGA
This sequence comes from Ailuropoda melanoleuca, assembly GCF_002007445.2. Taxonomy (NCBI): domain Eukaryota; kingdom Metazoa; phylum Chordata; class Mammalia; order Carnivora; family Ursidae; genus Ailuropoda; species Ailuropoda melanoleuca. Next base: position 70,513,793 of record NC_048225.1, read on the forward strand.
AAACAACAATGAGATATTTCCTCACCCATTTTAGAATGGCTGTTATCAAAAAGATAAAATGTAAGAAGTGATGGTGAGGATGTGAAGAAAAAGAAACCCTTACCCCTGTTGGTGGGAATATAAATTGGGATGATCATTATGGAAAAGAATATGGAGGTTTCTCAAAAAATTGAAAATAGAACTGCCACATGATTGGGCGGTCCCACTTCTGGGTATATATCCAATGGGAAAAAAATCAGGATCTCAACGAGATATCTGCACTCTCATGGTCATTGCTGCATTATTTACGATAGTCAAGATATGGAAAGAATATGTGTCCATCTACACATGAATGAATAAAGAAGATGTGGTGTACATACATACATATACATTTTTATGGGGAGATATTGGTCAAAGTGTTCAGACTTCTAATCACAAGGTGAATAAAGTCTGGGGATCTAATTTACAGCATTGTGATTATAGTTAACAATACTTTATTATATACTTGAAAGTTGATAAGAGAACAGATGTTAAGTGTTCTCACCACAAGAAAAGGGTGATTATTTGAGGTGATGGGAGATGTTAACTAACCCTCTTATGGTAATCATTTTGCAATATATATCTCAAATCACAGCAAATCATCATGCTGTGCACCTTAACCTTACACAATGTTATATGTCAATTATATATTAATAAAGCTGGAAACAAAATTGTTTGGAATAGATAGGAAAACACTTTTAAAAATAACATTTAACCCAAAATAATACAGGAAATGAGCAAGAAATGAAGGATAAAACAACAAAGGTCAGGGGAACACATATTTAAAAAATAAAAAAGCAAGATGGGAGACCACACCATTATTTACATTAAATGTAAATGGACCAAAGAAAAAACAACTCGGGATCCAGCCATATGGTTTCTATAGATAGATATTTTAAATATAAAGACACACACCAATCGAAATAATTGGATGGAAAAATATATATCCTTGCAAACACTAAGCATAAGAAAGCTTGGTTGGTTATGTAAACATTGAAATAGACTTCAAGACAAGGAATGTTACCGTACCTAATAACAGTTCTAAATGTTGATGCATCTAATAACATAGCTTCAACATACACAAAAGAAATATTGTCAGAAATAAAGGGAGGAACATATTTGGACTTTTTAACATTCCTTTCTCAGTGATTGACAGCACAAATAGATGGAAAATCAGGGAAGAGACCAACACCATTCATCAACTTGACCATATTGACAGACATACAGTAATAATCCAATTAATGCAGAATACTCATTCATTTCAATTTACATGGATAATTTATCCAAAAGCCTATATATTGAACCATAAGACACATCTATTGATATAAGACGTTACTTCTTTTTTTTTTTTATCTTAACCCAAGGGCAAAGTTTTTAAAATTATTTTCTCATTAAAACTTTCTAAGAGTAATTAGAGATCTAGCATTACTATTCCTATTTTGTTTTTTGTTTTTCAATTGGAAAAGAACTTCAGTTAGTCCACAGGCTACTCTAGTTAAATCCACTTTAATCCTTGTTCCTGGTAGTGACACACACCACTTACATGATTGCATTATGTTAAGAAATCTATTACGGGGACTTAGTCCCTGGGCCTCCTTGGCTGGCTCTCCGTGGTACTATTGGTAAAGAACAACAGCATGTGGCTATCAGTTTCATCTAAATGATTTATGCACAGAAAATCCCTGTCTTCCTTCTGTTACAAATTCAAGCTGATTTAAAAGCAGTTATTTCATGACATTCATAAGAATGCAATTCTAGGTATATAATTCAAGAAGTATGACTTGGTGTTGCTTTAAAACAAACTGAGCTGTTTGATTTAAAAGGTTTAATTCAAAGGTGCCTGGGTGGCTCAGTTGGTTAAGCGTCTGCCTTCAGCTCAAGTCATGATTCCAGGGTCCTGGGATCGAGTCCTGCATCTAGCTCTGCATCGGGCTCTCAGCTCCACAGGGAGTCTGCTTCTCCCTTTCCCTCTGTGGCTCACTCTGCCACTCCCCCTACTTGTGCTCTTTCACTCTCTCTCTCTCAAATAAATAAAAACCTTTAAAAAACAAAAATTAAAAAAAAAGGTTTAATTCAAGATACTTTAGCCTTTCACTCAGAAATAATTATCAAGTCTTTCTTACCTGGTACATTCTTGTTTTGAGAGAACTGACAGCCCAGGAAAGGATAGAGTCCAATGTTCCAGGGATGTCTCATTTTGTAGACAAATTGAGGACACATTCTCTTTTAAAGAACAGATGTACAATGGCTCCAACCTCCCACCCTCCAAAAGTAATTCTAGTTTTTTGCCAAGTTCTCTTCCCATGTATTTCTGATAGTCCTAAGGGGATGGTTATTATTAAATCAATTCCTCGTTGCCGCCATGTGCCTCAGTCAGCCGCCATCTCAGTGCTGCCCAGGGGCCACGGCTTGCTTTCTCCTATGCCCCTATTTCCTGGAAATGGCTCTCTTTGGACTGGTGCTGCTCTCCTCTGTGATGCTTCCTCCAAGCTTGGGCATTTAATTTTACAAAATTTACAGTACGTTCAGGAATAACAGAAGAAAAAAAGAGCCAAGAGAGCAATTTATAATGGCTACTTGATGTGGCCATCATTAGAGCTGACCTGCACAGATCCCTCAGATTCTAGCCTATTACCATGTTCCAGAAGCCAGTTTACCTACCTCTGAAGGACCGCTCATGCAGCTGTTGCCCACTTGTAATCCAGAGCCACGGCTCCTGCAAGTCTCTGAGCAAGAGATCTGTTCTTCTGGTCTTCATTCCTGCTAGTTAAGACATGCCTTCCTAAATCTTGTATTGGTACAGGAGTGAATCTCTCCATTAGAACATGGACAGTGGAAATATTTATTTCCTTCAGGAGAAATTCCATGTTCTACCTCTACAGGGACACGGTCTGGCTCCTGGGTTAAAAGCATAGTCATGCTTGACCACAGTGGTGAAGCATCAGTGTATTTCTCTGTGTCTGAGTTATTGTCTGGAAATACACAAGTGCAAAAATAAAGGTAAATTTAATCAAGCCAGGTTTCATTCTTTTTTACCATCATGAAGTGGATTCTGTGGCCTGCATATACTTCCTGCTAATTTTGGGATATTAATTCCTGAACTTCTCCGAGGTGCCCCAGCCATTCTTTATCCACACCCTATCACCAAAGACATGCATGCATTTTTAAAGAAAGTGATATATAACTGTTTAGGCCAGTGTTAAGTCCATACTTGGGAAAGGAATTTTGCTCTGAAGAGAATCCGCAGACATTCTACACTGCCCACCACTAAGGAGCCTTTTACATCAGTCTGCTCTATTATTTTTGGCTTCTAGCACCTTTACATCCAGAAAAATTTCTGCTGTGCATTTGCATATCTCATGGTCCTTCTGAAAAAAAAAAAAAAGTTCTCTGAGTAATGAGATGCACTGCCTCCAAGGCAAAATCAAGTGTTTACTTCTTGTAATAGACAGTCTGTCTGCTGGATGCTCCAGTGTCGTGACACTTCAGGTTCTTGCCTGTCCACTAAAAAGAGGTGACTGTTTTCATTCATTTTTATTTGCTTGTTTAGTGGCCCTCTGGAACATAATGTGGTCAATACAGAACTCTTGATTGCCTTTCCTCCCCTAAATTCCTCCTGTTCCTCTGTACTTATCTCATTAAAGGGCAACCTTTCTACTTTGGTTGCTCAAGTAGAAACGTAGGTATCTGCCTTGATTCACCCCATTTCCTCACAGCCCTCATCCTTTCTTCCTTCCAAGCTGTTGGCTATGGCTTTGTTGACATCACACAAAATGTACCCCAAATTCATCTCTTTCCTTCCCCCTAGTCAAGTGACCCTGAGATCTTGTAGGAAGCCTCTAACTGATTTCTCTGCTTCCATTCTTGTACCTCCTAGAAGCCAGGCCGTTCTTTTTATTTTTTTTTTAATTTTTAAATTTTTCTTAATTAAAAATTTTTAAAAAATATAACAATATATTTTGCTTTATTTTCTATTTTTATTTTTTTTGTACAGCAACTTTTAAAAAAATTTAAAAATTTTTAATTTATTTTTATCGTGTTCGGTTAGCCAGCATACCGTACAACCTAAGTTCTTGATGAAGGTTCAGTGATTCATTAGTTGCGTATAACACCCAGTGCTCGTCACAACACGTGCCCTCCTAAATACCCATCTCCTGGTTACCCCATCCTCCCACCCCCCTCCTGTCTGTAACCCTCAGTTTGGTTCTTGGAGGCCAGAGTCTCTCATGGTTTGTCTCCCTCTCTGATTTCTTCCCATTCAGTTTTCCCTCCCTTCCCCGATGGTCCTCTGTGCTATTGCTTATGTTCCACATATGCGTGAAACTGTATAATAATTGTCTTTCTCTGCTTGACTTATTTCACTTAGCATAATCCCCTCCAGTTCCATCCATGTCGATGTAAATGGTAGGTATTCATCCTTTCTGATGGCTGAGTCATATTCCATTGTATATATGGACCACATCTTCTTTATCTATTTATCTATTGAAGGGCATCTTGGCTCCTTCCACAGTTTGGCTATTGTGGACATTGCTGCTATGAACATTGGGATGCGTATGACCCTTTTTTTCACTACATCTGTATCTTTGGGGTAAATACCTGGTAGTGCAATAGCTGGGTCATAGGGTAGCTCTATTTTTAACTTTTTGAGGAACCTCCATACTGTTTTCCAGAGTGGCTGTACCAGCTTGCATTCCCACCAACAGCGTAAAAGGGTTCCGTTTCTCCACATCCTTGCCAATGTTTGTTGTTCCCTGTCTTGTTAATTTTTGCCATTCTAACTGGTGTGAGGTGGTATCTCATTGTGGTTTTGATTTGTATTCCCCTGATGACTAGTGATGTTGAACACTTTTTCATGTGTCTGTTGGCCATTTGTATGTCTTCTTTGTAGAAGTGTCTGTTCATGTCTTCTGGCCCTTTCTTGACTGGATTATTTGTTTTTTGGGTGTTGAGTTTGAGAAGTTCTTTACAGATCTTGGATAACAGCCCTTTATCTGTAATGTCATTTGCAAATATCTTTTCCTAGGCCATTCTTTTTAAAGTGAAAACCAAATCATGTCACTTTCTTGCTAAACCTGAACTGTGGTTTCCTGCTGTATTTAGAGTAACATTTAGACTCCTTCCCATGGCCTATGTAGTCTTATGTGCTGAGGGAAGGATTTCTGATTCTGGGTGACTCACTGGTATGAAAACAGAGGGAGAGTCAAGATGGAGTTATGTTTAATGGAATGCCTGACATGATTCAGGTGACACTCATCACCTCTGCTTTCTTTAGTTCCAATGCTACATATAGGTTTCTAGATGAAATCGTCTTCTCTTGAATAAAGAGATAAATCAAGATTGGGTTGGGGACTAGGAGTGGGAGAGGAGTAAACAAAAGGCAGAAAGGAGAAGAAAAGGGCAGGAAAATGTATCGCAAATGTTTAGGAAAGACATTTCAAAAAGCCAATGTATTGACACTTCTAAGGAAACAAAATAGATTAGTTTCACCCTAAGTTGACTGTTTCTCAAATGGCAACCCTGTGAAAGAATAGGCTTTATGGACACATGGATAGTCGGGGTCTATTAACGTGCATGGACATGTGTGTCCACCCTGGCATCTGAGTCATCGGTAGTCAGGTTGGGAGTGTCGGGATTGTGTGTGGCTCATGCACACCTGAAAGGCGAAGAGAGTTCTTCAAGTTCACTGAACTCCCAAAGGTATTTTTCTAAGTGTGGAACAGATCTGGTTGCTATTCCATGAGATTGCCAAGCATTCCCAGGAGCAGAGAGGTGAAGATCAAAGCAGCCCCCTTTGAAAGGGTATGTGCTGTCCTTGTTCTATGACATTTAGCCCGTGGGATGTTGAGGTGAGAATAGAAAACAGTTCTGCAAAGTTTTTTTCAAGAAATATTGAGCCAAATTTATTTGCTAAGCATTGCTAATAGTGCTTATAGAAAAATAAAGCAACTCCTATTTAAAATCAAAAGGCCAGGCATGGTGCCTGGGGTCAAAAAAGGACTGTTCCCTTCACTTGAATTATCAAGTGGAAGGAAAGTTTCTCCTCTCTTGCACAAGTAAGTCTCTCCTGAGGCCCTAATTCTCTCACTTCCTCCCTCAGTGGAGGGAAGCAGGGAACCTTCCTGCAGAGGATCTGGAGGGAAGCAAACAGATCATTCCAGCTGATTTAGAGTGCTGGGATGGTGAGCTGAAGGCTGGCCTCTTAATTAGCTCTGAGCTCCTAAGAAGGGCAAATGGACTACGTGTAATGAAGATGAAGAAATGATGGCATCTGTCAGAAGGAACCTAACGGCACTCTGATGTCAGGTTTCTCTGAAGCCCAGAAGGCCAGTGTGAGTCCTCAGAAGTGTGTTTCACATCAGCAGAAGTGGCTCAGGGATTGGGGCAGTGATTTGTTGATGCCAATATTTGCCCCCAAATAATAGCGTTTATCTATTTTTTTCTTGTTATAATTTTAAATTATAATTCAATGTTTAATATTATAATTAATATTGTTAACATTTTGTTATCATTTTAATGCTATATATGTTCCTAGTTCTATCTATAATTCCTATCTCTCTATATATATTACACATATACACAGCAGAATATAAAATATAACATATGTATAATAATTAGATATACATCATTCCTAACTGCATACAATGTATGGTTATATATATTATGCCTTTATTTATACTTGTAAATATTTATGTACATTCGTACATATATTTATCTACATCTCAGTGCACATATTTATAGACAGAATGTTTATATATACTCAGTATTTTTATTTATATACCCTGACTATATTACTGAGTATTTAGATATGCACTGTATATGCACAGTGTATTTATTTACATATGTAGACATACCAATCATATATATGTGTATATAAGTAAAACACATTTGGCCTACCCACGTTTCTATGAGAGCTACTCTTTTACACGGTTACCGTAACCTTAGAAGCAGCAACGAAGGACTCTGATAGACCCTGATTTCTGGCGAGTCATGTTTATACACACACATTTATATGTGTAATATCTGTGTTCACATTTACAGACCAAACTCTCTAGCCCCATCACGCTTATCCACGACTTGAGTCTGATACTGGTTGGGATCATGTCAGCCTAACTGGGTATCACTTCTACCTGGTGGCAGGGGGTCAAAACTGCAAGATCCCTGAATTATTTTGAGTAGCACATGTCACGCTTCTCGTTCTGCCTGGGTGGCCTGTGTCAGTGGCCATTAGATGACTCAACGGTTTTGCCATGTAGCCTTTTCCTCCCACAACACATTTGTTTTAGCTCTCCCCTGACCATCTGTCTGACCTCGGTAAGCCACTCACCTTTTAGGGCCTTGTGTTCGTTCTCTGTGAAATGATGAGACTGGATGATTTGACCTTCTAGGACTCATGAGACACTGAGAGTCACTGCTTCTATAATGTTTATACGACTCCTCGAGCCACAGCATCCCCTCATTATCCATTTACTCTCCTTAAGCCACTTCTGTTTTAGCTTGAACGAGTGGCCTGCCGGTTTTCAGTTCAGCCGCATGGATGCCAAGGCGCAGACAACGTAGTAATTGATGACTTGCTAGTTTTTGTGCAGCTACGTGCTTCCTACCTTCTGAGATACAAGCACACCAGGTGGACGTATGAGACATACAGGAAGTGTGGCCAGATTGCTGGTCCCATGCCCGATTCTGATTCTGAAGGCCTGGGTGAAGCCTGATATTTTGCACTTCTTACAAGTTCCTTTGTTGATACCTGCTAATAGTTCTTGAGAACTACCAATCTAGACCAAGTACAGGGGCAGGTCATCATTGGCAAGAGGAGTGGCTGGTAAAAGAGATGGAGCCACACGGGACCGTGGCATGTTTGGGGTTTAACAGTTCATTTGTCTGGAGCTTAAGTAACAAGTTGATCAAGTAACAAGAGAAGAGTCAGGCTATGGAGAGCCATAAAGAAGGGTAAAATGTGTGGACCTTATCCTGAAGGCTGTTGGGAGAAGCCATTGAAGGGTTTCAGATGGAGGAGAGATGCTATCACGTTTACAATTTACAAAGATCATTCCACCTTCTGGGTTGGAGGACAACCTGAATAGGGTCCATGGTGGAGGCAAGGAGACCAATGTGCAGATGTTGTCATCATCCAGATTGGAACAAGAGAGGTTAATGGCATGGAACCAATATAGTGGCAATAGGATTAAGAGTGAGAGAGATCCAAGAACTATTTGGGGACTTAGCTGCCGATTAAATCTGGAAAGCAGGTTAAAAAATATTTTAAAACAAATTTCAAAAACTCATTAGGCTCTTTAGTGCTTCCTTACCTCCTTGTCTTTTCACTTTTACTATTTCTAGACATTATTCATATGTTCAGTTCATAACATTTTTAATTTTCTTTTCTCAAATTGTTTCTTCCTGGATTGCTTAGTAGATTTAGTGCAATGGGTTAACAAGAGGGTTAGTAAAGGTGCCATAAGGGAAAATAATATTTATTAAAATTCTTGAGGCAACTGTGTGGGTAATAGAGCTGTCCTTGGGGTCTGTTTTGATGCAAAGTCACTGGCCCCAAAGTAGCTGGTCCTAAATGGCATGTTGAAAGCAAAGCCATGGGACATTTATAGACACATACCTGTATAAATCGTAGTATCTTCAGGTAGAAGTTGTAGCCATCGTTTTCTTCCGTCTCCTCCCCAGACGTCAACATACACACACACACACACACACACACACACACACACACACACACGCGATAAACACAGGTTGGCTGGCCCCATGTGGCTCCCTCTCTTGCCCCCACAGTGCTCTGTACTTCATTTCTGTCACAGCCTTTTTTGTACTGTACTCTTGTCTTCTCCAAGGGTACGTGGGGCCCTCGTGGGAAGGGAGTGTTACAAAGAACAGGGGAAGTGAATTATCCCTCAACTGCCAGCCTTAGTCCCAGGGACTATCTTGGCAGATGGAGTTTCAGGCTCACGCAGAGAGACTATTGATTTCAGGATACCTGCAAAGCCTTTGATGTACCTGGTCTTGCCCAAGCAAGCTGGAATTCTCTAAGGAGCCCAAGAAAAACCTTCTTTTCCTAGAGGATTTTAGAACAGAGTAAAAAGTTGCATTCACATCTTTCCTGGCCCAAATTGTTCTAGAACACTGTGTTTGGGGGCTTCACCCTGTACTATCCTTTCCTCAGAGGAAATATTTAGAAACAATATGTACAATACAAGCAGAGCTGCTCTGGTTAGCTGGTCACGGCCCCCTTGCCTCTCCTGGCAGAACTTCCATCCAGTATGGAAGAGAGCGTTTCTTAACAATTAAAAATGTTTGAGTCTCTCAATAAAGTTTTCTTAATTTATCTTTTGTTTATTCATTCCTTTGGCAAAGGTCTGGTGGAATCTCAGTTTCTGTGGTCTATATTAGACAAATATAAGAATATAAAATCGGCTTCTAAAGACAGAGATTCTGAAATAGAGATTCTGATGGGCGTTCCTAAGGAAACACCATCACTGTGGATGAATTTACGTACCAATCCACGGTCGTATGCACAAGGCCCTCAGTCAGGCAGATCTGGGTGACATTTGCCTGCCTAGTGTCATTTTTATTATAATCTGGGAGACACTCTAAATTTTATTTTTTTCCCTAAATTATGCTCACTGGATATAGATTAGTTTTAAATTAAATATTCTGACCTGGGATTAAGAATTCTGCAGTCCAAAAGTAATGCCAGTGTATTAAGAATGTGGCAGAAATCTCTAGGTTTCAATTTTGTTGTCCTTCCTTAATAGTTGTATTATTGGTTAACTTCCCCCCCCCCCATATTTTCTTTTCTTTCCTTTCTGGTTTATCCCATCAACTTTGACCCAGCACTTATCTGTGTACTTAAATCACTTTCTCAAAAGACCATTAATAAGTGACTGATGTACATTTTCCTTGGCCTCCTCTCCACGGAAAATGCTACAATGGACTAAAATGGACAAAGTAGAGCTTTGGGGAAGAAAAGAGAAATTTTTTTCTTTCTTTCTTTTGTAAGGGGAGTTTTTCTTTGTAGCATTAACAGGGTATAGGTTTTGATCCTAGAATTTATATATATTGAAAATAAGATGTATTTTTTTAGATCCTAGAATTTATGTTGAGTTCTTGAATGTTCTTCCTGTAGGTTCTCTACTCAGCCCTATGTTCAAGTTTTAACCCATGTGAGCCTCAAATTCAAACCAAAATCATATTGCTTCCTTAATGAATGTAACTTTGGCATGATAATAATGCTGGGACCTTCCACTCGAATTTACTTAGTCTTACATTGTTCATATTCTGTCAATTCAAACTATGCTTTGCCCAAGTTTGACTTAGCTTTTGGCTTAGTGGCAGACACCGTGCACAATTTAATAAGATAAGAGGTCTTTGTCTGTAAGCAAGGTGTTTATAAACTAGAAATATAAAATTAAAAAAAAACACTGTACTGTACATGTGATGGGTGTGCAGAAGTCCTTCCTTAGGGTCAAGTGACAAGGCATTAACAAGAGAAAAAAAACATCTGTGGGAGATGCAGCTGGGTCATTTGATATCTGTAAATTTGTTTCATGGCTAACTCTAGACGCTGTGGGAAAATAAAAACCTTGAATTGCAAAATTGCATATTATATAATCTAATATTTCTGAATACATTTCACTTTTTGCTTGTTTTCAGATGAAAAGACAAAGTGATTGGTGCCTTTCTAAGTGTTTAAAAGTGTACATTCGTGAACTGGGTAGTTTGCTTTGTGGTAGTCATGCATTCAGTTATGTTTCTGAAATGCCAACAACAGAGAACGTATGTATTAGGGACATTTATTTGGGGGGGTTCTTCCTTCTCCCCTTCCCCACAGCATCTCCGTGGGAAGGCACACTCTGGTGCTTGGCTTCACACTGGTAAACCTGCACAGTCCCGGAGGCTCCTTCCACTGGATCGTTCCTCACACTGCCCCATTTGCACTCCCAGGCAGGCACTAAATCCAAAGTTGGCCTCTCAGCCCCTTTGTCCATGGACTTAAAATCCTGAGTGATGTCACAGTGGGGATGCTTTGTGGCTGAAAGCAGAACATGAGCTGCTTATCGTGCTTCGAGCAATAAATATGTGATCTCGGTAACAGGAGATGTGGAGGGAGGTGGCTGGCGGGGAGGGCTCAGTGGTGCAGTAACACCACAGGGGACGCTGGCACTTTACAGCTCTCCCTTCAGCTGTCCTCGTTGTGTTGGCTTTCATTCTCTACTTTGTCATCTCAGGGGCAAAACTGGAGGCTTCGCATATTCACACAGGCACAGAGCAGTACATCAAAACAAAGTGAGGGGGGCCAGGAGACCAGAAAACTCTCTCTCTCTCTGTGCATGTCTGTCTCTCTCTCTCTCTCTTTCAGAAAACCAACACTTCCCAGAGCACCTTCAAGAGACTTCCCTTAGGTCTTATTTCTCCACACCAAGTTAAGGGAAACAAGAAAAATGGATACCTGGCATTCTCAGTCAGTGTCCTGGGAAGCAGATCAGTCAGCAAGGAAGGAAGAGAGGAATGGGGAAAATATATGTGTGTATATATGATATGTATAAAAAGATATATATATATATATGTGTGTGTGTGTGTATATATGTATATATATATATATATGGTATATATGAAAAATTATATATCTATCTCCCACAAGCAGAATGAAAAAAGAACAGTAAACATTGCTGGAGTTTATCCATTCATTCCATTGGCAACATCAATATGAGCCCTGCAGCTGAGATTGCCATGGAAACCTCCTAGAACTGCCTGGTTCCTATCTGTTCCAAGTTTTTGATCTTGTAAATTCCCAGATTAAAAAAAAATTATTTTCCTTCTTGCGTGAATTAACCAGTTTGCGCTTCACAACCGAAAGAACCCTAACTGATTCAAAGAATCCCAAGTTGGAAGTCAGAGGATGTGAGTTCTGACATCAGCTCTCCCATTCAGTGTTTGTGTGACCCGGAGACAGTCACGGCACCTCTCTGAACCTTAGCTTTTCATCTGTGGCATCCAGTTGTTTAACGGCGTGTATGCTATTATCACTAACCATTCTGATTTCATGAGCTCTGTTATTATATTCAATTACAGGCCTTCTGTCTCTTGAATATCTATGGAATCATTGAATAAATTTGCTCTTTCTGCTACATCCCAAAAAACCCCCACAGTACCCCAGCTTATTAGTATCATGATAAATAAATTAGAATAGAAACTAGATCTAAAACCCTGACAGGTTTCTGAAGGTCATATTATATACCTAAAAATTGGTATAGATTTGGTGACTGTAGGGCACAGCATGGAAATCGAAGTTAGTATTTCATGAAGGTTTTTTTCCCACTTTTGCTTCTCCTCTGGAATAAATAACTAAATATCAGTTAAAGGCCCTCTGTGTGTAGGCAGGACAGCAGTTACTGGGATGTGGTAAGGTGTGGTGTGTACGTGTGCAGTAAGTCTGGCACTAGCTAACAGACAGAGAAACAACAGCTTAAATTAGGGAGAACCGTATGTCTTTCTGATGGAAAACCCACACCTAGGCAGTCCGGGGTAATGTATGGAGACCCAGGCTCTTCCCATATTGTCGCTTTGCTCTGTATGGGTCTCTATACCCAAGGTCGCCTCATGGTCAGGGTGGCTGCCCCAGGACAGCGTCAGCTATCAGGTCTGATTCTATGTAGCAAGAAGGAGAAAGACATAAAGGAGGAAAAGAGGGGAAAAAACCGTACTTTGTCTGTGTTTAGGGAAGATCTCTGGAAGCTGCCTCATGAACCCCTGCTCATGGCCACAGGGAAGTCTCACTGCTACATCTAACTGCTGGGAGACACAGTCTTTATGCCTAGTGGCAATTAGGAGTTTTATTACTTTGGAAGGAGATGAATATTGATGAACAACCAGCGGACTTTGCGCACATGGTAGCTGAGTTTCTCAAGATGTACACTTAAGGGCTTACTTAAAATGCAGTATAGAAAAAACAATGAGAGATCTTTATTTTTAGAATTTCAGGAGCACAGAAGAAGACCTCTGTGTACATGCATTTCACAGGTCAACGTGAGTGGTAGAGCAGATAGAAAGAAATTAGGAAAGGTTTCTAGGATAAGACAATGTATAAACTAGACTTGAGGTATAATTTAAATTTAAGTAAGAAACTTCACAGGAGTGTAGGGTCCCACTAAAGGTTCAGCACTAAGGAGACAAACACCATGAACTGTGGACGATGGGAAATGACGCTTAAGTAGTAAGCAGAGACTACGGCATGGAAATCCTTCCGTACCATCGTGTGAACTCTGTAAAAAGATTGCAAGATTTTATTTTATAAAGGGCAGTGGTTTACGAATGTAATTATATTTCTGTATGCTAGCAACGGAAGATTCAACGATGAAAATAAAACCATGATTTCATTCACAATAGCATCAAAGCGCCCCAAACACTTAGGAATACACATAACAAAAGAAATGCAAGATGTGTACACCGAAAACTATAACACATGCGTGAGAGGTATTGAAGAGGGTCTAAGTAAATGAAAAGATGTTTATGGATTGGAAGACCTATTATAGTCAAGATGGTCATTCTTCAATTGACCTGTAGGTTCAACACAACCTCTAGCTACGTCTTCACAAGCTTTCTTTTTTCTTTTTGTTTCCTTCCAGAAGTTGATGAGCTAATCCTAAAATTTATAGGGAAATGTTAAAGGACCCAGAATATCCAAAGTAATTTTGAAAGAAGACAGTTGGAGGACTTACACTACCCAATTCAAAGCTTGTTATGATTGATCCTACATTAATTAGATAGTGTGGCATTGGCTTAAGAATACACATATAGATCAGTGAAACAGAATTAAGAGATCCAAAAATAAAGCTTTATAGTTATGGTGAACCAGTTTTCAACAAAGGTGTCAAGGTGATTAAAAGGTTGTGATAGGTTTTTTCCTTTGTTTGTTTTTGTTTTGTTTTTTAACAAACAGTAGTGGAACAATGAGATAGCCACATGGAAAATGGTGAATTTAGACCTTACCTTCCCTCATATACAAAATTAATGTAAAATGGGTCATAGATCTGAACATAAAGCTAAAATTATAAAACTTCTAGAAGAGAACACAGTGGAGAGTCTTTAGGGTCTTGGGTGAGGCAGCGAGTTCCTAGATATGACACCAAAAGCACAATCCGCAAAAGAAAAATTAACATATTGGATTTTGTCAAAATTAAAAACTTTCGTTCTTGAAAAGCCACCATTAAGAAACCGAGAAGATAAGCTACAGCCTGGGAAAACATATTTGCAAGTCATTTAACTGATAAAGACATGTATTCAAGATATATAGAGAAGTCTTACAACTCAATAATAGGACAATTCATTTAAAAAGTGAGAAAAGAGGGGCGCCTGGGTGGCTCGGTCAGTTAGTGTCCGACTCTTGATTTCGGCTCTGGTCATGAACTCAGGGTTGTGGGATCGAGCCCCGTGTTGGGCTCTGCACTGGGTGTGGAGGCTGCTTAAGATCTCTCTCTTCCTCTCCCTCTGCCCCTCCTCCCCCATCTCTAAAAAAATAAAAAATAAAAAGCGGGAAAAGCTGAATAGACATTTCACCAATGAAGATGCGTCATATGAATAACCATTGTGCTCAACATCATTTGTCATTAGGGAACTACAAATTAAAACTGCAATGGAATACCTTTTCTCCCCGCTAGAATGGCTATCATCAACAAGACAGATACTTACCGGTGCTGATGAGAGTGTGGAGAGGATGAAACCCTCACGCATTACTAGTGGGAATGTCAAATAATTCAACCCCTGTGGCAAACAGTTTGACATTCTTTTCCAAAAGTTGCATATTAACTTAAAATACAGCTCAACAGAGCAAATTGAAAAAATATATCCACACATATGTACTCACGTGCTCAAAGCAGATTTATTCACAGTAGCCGAAATGAAAACCACCCCAATGGTGAATGACTAAAAAGAATGAGGTATATGCATATAGTATCATTCTTAATAGCAATAAAAAGCAGCAAACTACTGATAAAAGTTACAACATGTAGGAACCTTAGAAACATTATGCTAAGTGTAAGAAGCCAGACTTAATAGATGGCACTTATCTGAAATGGCCAGGATAGGCACATGTGTAGAGACGAAATGTTTTCTGGTGCTGCGGTTTGGAATCAGGCTTCACTGCAAATGGACAGAAGGACTCTTTTAGGGGTTATAGAAATGTTCTAAAAATGGATTGTGGTTAGGGTTGCCCAGCTTTGTAAATTTACTAAAAATCATTGAATCGCGCACTTAAAATGGGTGACTTTTACAGTATATAGGTTGTACTTCCGTAGGGCTCTCAAAAGAGAACACGACAATCTGAATCAGACTGGTCTATGGTCTGAATCAAAGACACAAATCAGAAACCCTGGGAAGATTTCTTTTTTTTTTTTTTAAAGATTTTATTTATTTATTTGACAGATAGAGACAGCCAGCGAGAGAGGGAACACAAGCAGGGGGAGTGGGAGAGGAAGAAGCAGGCTCATAGCAGAGGAGCCTGACGTGGGGTTCGATCCCATAACGCCGGGATCACGCCCTGAGCCGAAGGGAGACGCTCAACCGCTGTGCCACCCAGGCGCCCCCCTGGGACGACTTCTGAACGTATACGTGCTCGGACCACGTGCCCCGTGGTGGTTCTGATTCTCTAGGTTTGGAGTGGGCTTGGGCACTTCTTGTAGGAGAATGCTCCCAGGTGATTTGATGTGCACCCTTAGGCGACACCAGAGGGGAGACACCGGAGATGGGCAGTCAGGCAAGGGCCTACGGTTTACATATGTGATGGGCTTTGAACAGCTCCTGGCCCAGAGTCTCATCTGAGTATTTGCATTTATGGTCATGATTGCTGTTGTTAGCAGTAGCTTGGGCAGTGCCTAAGGGTCGGGAATGTAGAGTCGGATGACCCTGTGAAGGGTAACACTTTGCGGGAGAGAAGGCGAGGAATCAAGGTGACACAGGGCAGAAGTGGGCAGGAGAGGGTGTGACAGGAGGAACACTAGTATGGATGTCCTGGTGTGTGTGGTTGGGGGGATGTCTGAGAATGGAAACAGGCCCCCAGCTGTCCCCACGTTGGGTCTGTGCTCTAGGAAGCAAAAAGCACCCGTCTGTTGGCTGAGACGGGCATAGTAGTGGGTGTAGAGAAGTCACTTAGTGCTCGATAAATTCTTGTTCCCTTATCTTTTCAACTTTTATCTCTGATCATTAATACTTTTACTTGTTCTTATTCAGTACTCTTTCCTGATGTCCTTGTGACTAGTCTACAAGTCACTACTCCTTAAATTCTCTGCACTAGAGTCTTTTCCCTAGATTAGAGCTTTCTCAAGTCATCTTTGATGGAACTAGGTCTGAAATGTCCTCTATTTTAGTCATTTGTTCATAAAAATAAACTGTATGACTGGACAAGGGGATGGATGACATAAATGTCCCTGGGGCCAGACAGGGAAGACTCTGCCAGTGTTCCTGCATTTGACAAAGGAAACGAGCATCTGTTTATTTGTCCCTTTTGAGGGCATGAGACATAACAGGCTATTGGATGAAAATTAATAGCATACCCCTTTAGTTCTAATGAAAAATTCATAGCATAATATCTTTATAGAAATGAGGTGTCTTCATTGTAATGATTTTCTAGAACTCCAGTGGTAGAATCGCATCTTGCTTCGTGTGACCTCTGGGAGATCGCTGGGGACAGGAACAATGCAGCCTGATCTGGACTGTGGTACAGTCTAAGAGCTCTAGCTTCTCAAAGTAACGTGACATCTCAGGGAGACAGTAAGGTGGGATCTCACTTCATAAATGATAAAATCATTGAAGAAATAAAGGTAGAAGGAGGAGATGATTTCTCCCAGGACACAAAGAAGTGCAAACGAACAAGAATAGATAATGTTTGTATGAAGAACTATTCTATCTGGTACGGTTGGAGGACAGTGAATTCTAGTTATGTGTGATTCTGATGCAGAGATTTCCGTATAAACCCAAGGATAACTAATTTTCAAGGAATCAGAATAAAGCAAGCCATATTGGACCCTATGGCTTTACTAAATATCACTGAGATTTACTTAATGGCTCAGAAAATGCTCAGGCATTGTGCAGGCCTAGAGGCCAATATCATTGCTCACTCCGTGTGGAACGGTGAGAGTCAAAGATGGGCCCGTGGTTTATGGCTGTATGGCATGCCCAGCAATTTTTTCTAGAAGAGTGAGTTTGTGTGCTTCGGAATGAGATGTGTTTTGTCACTACATGTCCATGTCAAGTAGAAATTTCCAAGAATGATAAGACAAGGACTTTTGGTAGGAAGTCAGCTTAATATTAGAGAGAGCGTAGAGCGCGGCTGAAAGGACCTCGGATGTGGACGGATGGGAGCTGTGGGCTTTGAGAACTGATAAAGGCTCATCATCCTGTGGCCAGAATTCTGGCTGTTCAGCTGAACCGCGGAGATTGTCTGTTTCCTGTTGTAGACCCACAGCAGTCTATTCAACAGCGGTGACGGCCTGTGGTTCTGAGGTCGGAGGCCAAGCCCGTCGCTGTTCGGTTTATTCAGTACCTTCATCTTCCGAGTTAAGTTTTATGAATGTTCCCAGGATTTGAAGATTTGCATTGGCAAGATTCTTTCAGAATGATTCTGATAATTTCCCAGAAATGTCCCCTTCGGTCTCCCCGTCCTGAGATGGCCCGGTTCCCAGAGCAGTCAGGTTCAACTCTGATGTAAACAGATAAGATGCATGTTTCCCTGAGGAGGAGGAAAGACGGAAGTGGCTAGAAAAAAGCACTTAAATATTTTATTAGACCATCTTTGGCGCAACCCCATTTCTGTCTCTTCAAATATTTAGAGCAGCTCAGTTAGCTCTGGAAGGCTGAGAGAGCGTTCGGCTAGCTCACAGCCACAGGCAGATGGCATCCGACCACTGTGGCGTGGAGGACGTGTAACCCCAGTGCGGGCGAGTAGGTGTGGTCGCTGCATGGGGCAGGACTCTTGGCTGGAACGGTTTGTGGCTGCCGAGCAGTCCAAGTTCAGAGAAGAGGTTAGAGATGTCGCTGCTGTGAGAAGTCTCCCATCCCCCATTGCCTGCTTCCTAAGTTAATTTTCTCAGAAATTCCTGGCTTCAGTGCGCTTGACTAGCTACGGAAAGCGAGGACGGTGCCTCGGAGAGCGAGGCCTGAACCAGGAGTCAGGAGACCGTCTGTTTTGGCTTTATCAGCGGGTTGGGATGGGGGTAGCAAAGGGAAATTGTATTTGAATGCTCTCTAATTACCAAGCATGACATTTCCAAACACTGTCTTAAAAACTCTCACTTGGTTGGTATTGGTTGGTTTTTTTTTTGAACTTTTTATTTAGATCCAATTTTAGACTTGAAAAATTGGTTGGTTTTTTTTTTTTTAGCTTTTTATTTAGATCCAATTTACACTTAAAAAATTACAAAAATAGCACAGAAAGTTCCCGTTTACCCCACACACAGCTTCCCTTAGTATCAGTGTCTTATGTAATTGTAGCTGAATGATCAAAACCAGGAAATTAACATCAGTACCGATCTATTAAACCACGCACCTTATTCAGATCACAGTGGTTTTCCCACTATTAACCTTTCTCTGGATTCTTCCTATTTTAAATATAAGGCATTAAGTAAGGATATAATCAGCTCATATCTGATTGTAAAACATGTGATCTTTTTAATGTATCATACTTGGTCTAATATTTTGGAAAGATCTCTGGATTCCAGGAATCTTTAGGAAATCTAAATTATTTTCCTGGATCTTCCTTCAGCTATGTAACTTGATCCAAGTCATTTTTTTCTCTGGGTTTCAAAGTCCTCAAATGAACTTTAGATGATCACTTGATTGCTGTGATTATATAATTCAGTATATGATTCTGTGATCTAATTGGCTTAATCTTTCTGCACCTTGGGTTTCTCTTTTGTTCAATGGGCTCAATAATAATAATAATTATTATATAATCTTTGTATATAAAAAACCCTACAAACATTTGTTCCAATAATTCATTTCTGTGTAACAAACCCCTCTAAGCCTAGTGGGTTTTATTTATGTTTACACTGTAATTTTATTATGCTCATGGTTTCTGTGAGTCAGAAATTTAGACAGGGCACTAGGGGGCGTTTTTCTTCTGCTCTGGGATGTCTGGGAACTCAGGTGGGAGTACCCACATGGCTCGGGGTGGGAGGTCACTTCTGAAATGGTTCCTTCATTCTCAGTCTGTGGCATCTTGGCAGGGATGGATGGAAGGCTGGGCTCACCTGGGCTCACTCCTGGCTGGAGGATAGGTATGGGGCCTTTCCCTATGGCAATCGTGGGATGGGCAGACTGCTTCCGTGGTGGGTGTCCTCTCCAGAGCAGGTGTCCCAGGAGAACCAGGCAGAGGCCCCATGGTTTTTCTGACCTTCCCAGAGCATTCAGCGTCACCTCCACCAGATTCTGCTGGCTGCTAGCAAGTCAAGAGGCCTCACAGATTCAACTGGAGACAAATGGGACTTCACCTCTTGATGGGGGCATGGCAAGGTCACATTGCAGAAGAACATATGGGATGGGAGATATTGTGGGGACATCTTCAGAAAACTATCTGCCACTATATTAAATAAAATGGTAATAAAGAGTTCCGAGCCAAGTGGAAGATTCCCTCAGGGTACGTGGTTAATCAAATCACTATTGATCGTTCAAGTGCTAAGAGTTGCCTGTACCTTTAATTTGACAAATGTCTTTCATTGACCCCGAAATCTGGCCTTTTGCATAATGAAGTCAAATAAAACTCAGTCCTGGGCTTTGAGGCTCCATACCGGTTACCTGCTACCTGAGAGACTTCATCTTCTCCCTCTATCAACTCGTTTCTACACAGACCTTGTTTTACCCTGAGACGGATTTCATGGCATCCCACGGACGGTGCTGTCGGCCGCCACACTGGCTGGACCCCAGAGCAGTCTGTGTCCCTTCCATGAGCCTTCTTTTGAGTTGTGGGGAGTCAGGCAGTTGGGTCCTGCAGTCCCCACAGCCCTCGTTCTCACCCCACACGTGCATGTGGAAATACCCTATATGTGAGTCTTACTTTGCCGTGCTGGATCCCTCCATAGAAAATGTTTCCCCAGCTGACCCAAGTGGACTTTAGCATCCTGGAACTCCTTGCAGAGCAGACCTTCATGCTGTCAGTTCATAGCCATCGCTGCACACAGATCCCGGTCTGCCTTCTGGAAGCAAACGCCACATGCATCCTTGTGTGTTCAAAGGTGCATGTAAGTAACATGAAAGGATGGTGACAATTTCCGCTGGTGTCGTCTGGACACATAAAACCTACTTGCTATTACAGTGCCGTTTCTAAGACTTTTCAAACCTTAGAATTAAAAAGAAAAGCAAAACAAAAACTACATGCAGAATGAGTTGTTAACGTAAAGGGTTTTGAAAAATAATTATTTACTTTTCCTCTCAAGTGTGATGGTGGCTTTCTCCCATCAGTTCCTGCTTATCTTTCAGTTCTTGGCTCAAACGTCACCTCCTCGTGTAAGTGATCAGGTCACATTTCTCTGTTCCATGAATTGCTAGCACCCTGGTCTTCGTCACACGGGTCCCGCGTGCTCCGTAACAGAGTAATGTCTGGGTAAGTGAATGATACGTTGTTGATTCTCTCTTACCCCTGCTTTTATAAAGCTGCACGGTGGCCTGGCCAATTCGTCCTGTGCCCCACGCCTTCTACACCGCGTGGGCACTGATGGGTTTTCAGCTAAGGTTTGCTGTATGAACGAAGAGTGGGAAGCACTCTCAGTGTTTTTGATTGAGAGAGATCCCTTTAAGCGCGGGACTCCGTGAGACTGGCGTTTCCAGAGTGTGTCTGCGAAGACGAGTACCCGGGCCTTCCCCAGCCCCTCTCAAGCTGCTTGCATCCCGTGACGGTAGGAAGCCTCGTGTCTTGCGTGTGTTGCAGGAGCGTTTGCTACGCCGGCAACATATTTGATGTTTCTCACCTGGAAAATAAGGTGGATTTCCTCATTCTTGCTTTCTTTTTCTGAGAGAGCCTCTTCATTTGACTACCAGCCTCTTTTGCAAATAAATGAGCGTGTTAGGAGATTGTGAGCGACTTGGGGTGCTCTGTCTTCCATCACTGTTGGTTTGAAATCTAGCCACTGGACTGTTCTTGTGGACAAATCCGTGCCCTCTTGGCCACCTGCAGACTTTCTCCTGGCTCTAGCCCACAGTGTCGAGGGCTGTCGCAAAAGTCAGCGCCCTGGATGAGTTTTGAAATGTTTAGCCCAGTGGACCCATTTTCCCTCACTCTAACCACCGCTAAATGGCACTCTTTTCTCAGTGGCAGCAAAACAGAGCCGACACAACATGGAAACTGCAATGGGGAAGTTGGCATACAGCTCCTGTTTATATCCAGCTCGGGCTGGACTGTTATCACTGCTGTTATCGGGACCTAACAAGTCAGAAATAACTGAGCTCCGAGAAGTGTGCGTACTTTCACCTTCTCTGTCAACATGAACTTTAAGGTGCTAAATAAGTCATATGCTCGGAGAGAAGCTTGGTGGAAATATAGTCACTCAGAGGCCTGGAATATTTCTCTAAAAGGCACATCAAGCATTTCGCATCCAGAGCCTTCTCATTCAGGCCTCTATGCCTTCGTTCACCCAGCCAGCCCTGGTGGAGCAGAGACCCGGTTCCAGGGGCGGCAGGCACAGAGGCTGGCTGTGAGGGGGCAATCCGCTCTGCCCTCAGGTGTCCTGCCCATTTCGTGAGACGGGGAAGCAGAGCACAGAATTTGAGGACTTCTTAAAGCTCTCATGATGTCAGCAATGAAGTCAGGTATATCACACCTCTAGACAGTTGGCATATTTGCTACATGTGTCTTTTTTGCAGAATTGCGTGAATGATTTCCATAATTGAAGCCCCCTTCTTTTAGTTTTCCCTGAATTATACGAACCTGCCTAAAATGCACATTTTCCTCAGTTCTTCACTATGCTCCAGGTGCTGGACCACAAACATTTTTGGGGTCTAGGTCATTTCCAGGTAAAGCTTTTGTTGAAAGCCCCCTGTGCTGCCCTCACACACAGTGTGTGCTCTGCCACGCACCACACGGGCCCCCAAATTGTAGTGGGGCTGTGTGAGAAGCTTGCCCTGGAGAAGACAAGGCAGAACGCAGATGGAGAAACTGAAGTGGAATGATTGACTGTGGTAGCTTCCCGAGGGGAGAGATTTGGGTCTCTGTCTCTGGAAGTATTTTATCCACTGGCGTGCTCTGTGGTAATTGTATTCAGATGAAGAGAGTAGTCCAGAGTTGGCCTCATGTTAGGTCTCCATCAAGATGCAACTGGCCAAAGTATTGCTGTGAATCTTCTCCAATGTCAGTGGTGGAAAGAAAGAGACTACATGTTTTGGTAAGTAGCTTTGGAAACCATAGACTAGACAAGCGTAGTGTGTGTGTGTGGTGTGTTCTGTTCACCAGCCGATAAATAAGGGATTTCACACAATGTCTTTTCTTAGGATCCCAGGACATGGAAGGATAGACTCTCTGGATTGGAATGGGCCTTAGTTATCTTCTATCTTATTCCTTTCCAGTGCAGAACCATCCTTTCAGTATCTCCGTGGACGTTGCAATGGATGGAACCTCACAGATGTGAGAATAGAAGCAAAAATACCCAGAATTTTATGTGCTTTTACAAAACATATTTCTCATTAAATTTTCATAGCAACCTTGCTGTTCTTTCTAGAACAGCACTAGTTATTGGAAAGTGTTCTTTTCTTTTTTTTTTTTTTTTTTAAAGATTTTATTTATTTGACACAGAGAGAGAGAGCCAGCAAGGGAGGGAACAAACGCAGGGGGAGTGGGAGAGGGAGAAGCAGGCTTCCCACTTAGCAGGGAGCCCGATGCGGGGCTCAATCCCAGAACCCTGGGATCATGACCTGAGCCGAAGGCAGAGGCTTAACGACTGAGCCACCCAAGTGCCCCAGAAAGTGTTCTTTTTTTTAAGAGATTTATTTATTTATTTTAGAGAGAATGAACACACGTGAGCAGGGGGAGGGCTGGAGGGAGAGACTCTCAAGCAGACTTCCCGCTGAGTGTGGAGCCCAACGCAGGGCTTGAGCTCTCACGACTCTGAGACCATGACCTGAGCTGAAGTCAAGAGTTGGACACTTAACTGACTGAGCTGCCCAGGCACCCCTGAAACGTTCTTTATATCAACTAGAACTTTCTTTTTTGTAACATCTCACTTATGATCTAGAGATTTAACTCTCTGGAGAGAAGACAATAAGCTTATTTTATTTGGTGATAAGCATAATAGTATCTTCCACATGATAACTTCTCTAGTATTTGAAGGCACTCTCATGTTTTCTTCTTCTAATAATTTTTTCTCTTTACTCTTCAATTTAATTTTGCCCTTTTTGGTCAAAGTCTTCCGTAGTCTTTTACCTATTCCTTGTGGGACCCGCTTGCAGACTCTCCAACAAGCTGGTTAGACTACAGTATTCCAGGTACCTGACTGGTGTTTTGCACAGTGAGATTCTTGCTTATCTTCACCAGGACATTTTCTTTAGGTTGATGGGAGGTATTGTTGCTTGGGCCTCAGAGTGTGGACTATGGGTTCAGCCAGATCACTGGTTAAACTGTAGCTCGGCCCTTAGCTGTGTGACCTTGAGCAAGTTACCTAGCTGCTCATTGTGAGCTTTGGTTCTCTTATCCAAAACGTGGGAATCGTAGTTTCTATGAAGCAGCTTTGTTGAGACATAGAGATATATCTTCTTGTTACCATTAATAACAACAACAGTGATAATATAGCTTGAGAACTTTGATGTGGGGCAAGCACGTGACACTGTTCATTATATCAAGGCTCTCACCCCCTTGGCTTCTCCTCCACGTTAGTTTAAGTCTGGTCTCTGTCATCCTGCACACAGTGGTTCTTCAACTTGTCTGCGTTTTAGAATCACCTAGGAAGCATTAGGAAATTCTCATCCCAAGGCTGTATTTCAGAAACCAATTAATATATACTTTCTGGGAGTGAGGACAGGTAACACTATTTTTTAGAGCTTTAGGATTTTTTCATGTGCAGCTAACTTTGAGAACCACTGCTATAGAATGTTGGAGAATCAAGGGAACTTCAATACTTTCTACTTCAACAGCTGCTACAATTGGCTAGAGTCAGTCACGCTAACAGCTGTAGCACGCAAACTCACAAATCTCAGTAGCTTAGCATCATGAGGGTTTCTCACTCACCCATGTTCCGTGGACGTTCCCAGTTGTCAGAAGGACTTCTGATGTAGAAACCAAGCTCCTTCCATTTTGTTTTTACTCTCCTCTAATTTTTAATGTTCTTCCTAAAAAGTCACAGTATGAGTCAGGGCTCTGCAGAAACGGAACCAATAGGGTGTGCACATACACAGATGTGTGTGTGAAATATATATATATATATAAGGAAGGAGAGAGAGAGATTTATTTTAAGGAGTTGGGTCCCACAATTAGGACAGCTGTCAAGTCTAAAATCTTCAGGGTGGGCTGGCATGGTGGAGACCCAGAGAAGGGCTGCTGCTGCAGAATTCTCTCCAGCCCAGAGGAGGCCACTTGTTCTGTTCAAGTCTTTGACTGACTGGATGAGGCATCCCCACATTGTGGAGAGTAATGTGCTTCACTCAAAGCGCACCAATTTAAATGTAAATTTCTTCCCAAACCCACTCCCAGGAACCTCTAGAATAACGTTTGACCATATATCTGGGCACCACGGCTCAGCCATGTCAAAACATGAAAATAACCATCATCGTCTTGCAAGAATAGTTGTCATTAATCAGGGCTGGATGTGGCATTTATTATATATGTTCACACTCCACTGGCTGGAACTGTCACATCGCTTGACGACCGAAGACGGAGGCTGGAGAGTCTTGCTCGGGTGTGTGCTGGGAAGAGAGGAAATGGGTGAGCATGTAGCCGGTCGGTGCTGCTTCCACACTTGAGAAAGAGAAAAATAAATATTAGCTCTTTTCACTAACAGAGGATGAGTTCTTTCTTCTTCTTTCAGTGAGTGCAGGACGTTATGCTTGTATCATTTTTTTTCAAGCTGTGCTCCATTTCTCCTTTTTATTTCATTAGGAGCTCACTCCCTAATATACTTGTAAAGAATATTAGTAGTATTAGTGATATTAATAATCACACTGTTAACTACAGGAAGAGTGACCGGTCCGAAAATGAGAGTGGTTCTTAGTTGGGTTCATAAAAAACTAACAACTGCATATAATTAGATCATCTCTCTTCCAGTATTTTCTTTCTTTGGCCCTAATTTGAGAGGCCTTTACCCCCTTTCCTACTTCAAAAAAATTAAAAAAAAAAAAGGAGGGGGGGTTAGAGGAAAGAAAAATTAAGAAAAATAAAGAAAAATAATTTTCTCTCAGGAATATACTCTACTTTCAAAGGAGCTCAACCCTTGCTACACATCAGAAATACCTAGGAGTTTTAAGAACATTCTGCGTCTGGATCCCATCTCCAGACATTTTCATTTAAACGGTCTTTTTAAAAAGATCTGGGTGAATGTAACTGCAAGTAAGAATGACCTCTTTAGGCTAAAAGTTGTTTCTTTTTGAAATTTGTCTTGTTGGCAGAAATACACCTCCCTCTCTCTCTCTCTCTCTATATATATATATATATAGAGAGAGAGAGAGACAGAGAGAGAGAGAGAGAGTTTTTTTCAAGTAGGAAGTGTGATAAAATGAAGCAGTCTGTATAGCAATCAGGTGGGAAAAATAGATGACAGAAGCTCTGAAGTAGAAATTTATTTCTTGTTTACAAATCAGGTTAGAGATTAGTAAGTATTCTTGGCATGGGATTCAAAGGCTTCCTGTGATATAATATAGAGCCCATAAAAATGTGCATTGTCATGTGAATGGCAATGCAGAGCCAAGGATGCACAACGCAAGTCACCGCCTTCTTTCATTGGCCAGATCGTTCCAACTGGTAGACTTGACATTCAGCTACAAGACTGAAGAATGGAGGAAATTTGGACATAATCTCATTTTTGTTTTTATTTAGCTTTTAAAATAGGAGTGTAATATGAATAGAGACGTGTGCAGTGGGCAAAGGGGAACAAAACAGTCCTTTCCCCTTCTGCATGAAAATTTGGCCTTCACTTAACTTCCCAGGTGTTTCCCCAGAAACATATAAAGATGGTTGGGTCAACTTTGTTACTAGGCAACATTGTGAAATTGACCCCTGATTGGCACTGATTGGTACTTCATTTGGACAGGGAGACCTGTAAATGCCTGACTGGAAGCCATAATTTTGGTCCCAGTTGAAAACTAGAGTAATCAACATGTCCCCTTTTGGGGTTCCTGGAAGCTACGTCTGTAGAGTAATTTAAAAAAAGACATGAGGCACATGGCTTCCATGCCAGGATGCCTCTCACACCTGCCAGATGTGAATCTTGTAGCTCCCAAAAACTGGGCGACCTGCTACAAGGCTTCCCCAGGAGGAGGAACACTTGGTGCCTTCCTTCTGACAAGTTACATCTCCTGTCCCATAGCTTCTAGGCAGTGGTTCTCAAAGTGTGGTTCACCAGTCCTGCATCAGTGTTATTTCCCAGGAAACACGTTAAAAATTCATATTCTGGGACTTACCTCAGGACTACTAAATTAGAGACCCAGGTGGAAGGAGAGGGATGGGGAGCAGCCATCTGTGTTTTAACGGTCCCTCCAGGTAATTCTGATGCATGCTCAAGTTTAAGACCATCGCTCCAGGGGACCTTGATGCCCAGTGTGGTCTATGGGTCTCTATTTAGTTGAATCTGTAAGTCTTCTCTAGTGGGCATTGTGCATTCACTATATATGAAAGTGTGCCGGGGGAATGCGCTTGTCTTCCTAGTGGGTTAAAAATGGTTTTACCATTTAGGGCTTACTTTGGCATACGTATTATGGGCCATCATGTGAGATAAAGTTCCTGTTTGTAGTGAAACTCTCTGGGAGTCAATTTGAACCATTAAATCCTGTTTCCCCTAGAGCAAAAGTTCTCATCTGAAGAAGGGGAAGAGAGGAAGCATGAACAAAGATACTTGAGACTCTTGCAAGAAGCACATTTGTGCCCTTTCTCATTAGAATCTACCAGAATTTGAAGGTAAAGAAGAGTGTCATTCAATGGTACACATATACATGCACACACAGGCACAGACACAAATGTGTTTATTTATTTATTTAACCAAGTATTTAATTTTCATACGAATCTTTTTATTAAGGCCTCAAAAGATAGAAAGGAATACACCAGCTAAATGGTTCACTTTGCTCTTTTGAATTTTAGAACTTGCAAAATCAATTGAAGTCCAACTGAGTGCTTATCCTGCAGTAGAGAATTCTTTATTACCATTTTCCATATTGCCCTCTTGTGTCAAGTTGAAATAATCATGAGTGGCCTGTTCTGAAATGGCTCTGGTGTGAAGGGAATGCAATTAGCCTAGGCTTAACACATACATAGTTAAATGAATAATTGGTGCCAATCATGTGATTGGAAAGCCCTTTAAGTTTAATTGGGACCTTGATTTTTGCAAGTGAGCCACTTGGAAAGGTAAAAGGGAAATTTAGAAAGTTCATGTAGGCTGCTTTTGTTGGCACAGAGTAGATTTGCAGTCTCAGTGGGTCTCTCGCTAGCCCCAGTATGGGTTCCTTGAAATCACTTGGGTTTTAGTTGAAGGGAAGTTTTGTCAGTGGAGTGAACTGGCATGACAGGGTTGCAGTACAAACCTGCTTTTGGACCCTTGCTTCCTGTATTATGTAGGGACCCATGGTTTTATGTAACTCCAACTGTATTAGTCTACTTGGGCTGCCATAACAAAATACTGCAGAATGGGTGGCTTAGACAACATTGATTTTCTCACAGTTCTGGAGGCTAGAAGTCTATGGTCAAGGTCCCAGCAAATCCAGCGTATGACAAGTCCTTCCTGGCTTGTAGGCAGCTGCCATTTCTCTGTGTCCTCACATGGCCTCTCCTTGGTGCATTTTCATGGGGATGGGTGGGGAGGAGAGAACACTTTCTGATGTCCCTTCTTATAAGAACACCAATTCTGTTGGATCAGGGTTCCAACCTATAATCTCACTGAACCTTAATTACCTCCTCAGAGGCCTCATTTCCAAATATAGCCACACTGGGGTTACAGCTTCAACTATGAATTCTGGGGGCACATAGTTGATAATGCCAACTCAACGGAAAGTGTCTCAAGGACAATGGGAAGGTTCAGATAACGGAAAGTTCAGGTGTGTCTTCCAGAGCTTCAGGATTCGGGTTTAAACGAAGTTGCCAGGACTCTGTCCCTCTATATTTCTAAGCATTGATTTTCATTCTTAGGCAGACTCTCTCCAGGAGGTGGCAGGATGGCCCCCACCAATTCTAAGTTTACATTCTACCCTCTACCCCAGTGAAAGAAAGCTTCCTCTTACCAATTGTTTTGTTCAGATTCCCAGGATTATATCTCTTTCAGTTTATTTGGGCCTCAAGCTCATTCCTAAATCAATTATATTGATCAGGAAGCCAATTGCTCAGACCTGGGTCATATGGCTAGAGCAAGGTTTGGGGCGGACATGTCCAATAGCATAGATGGAGAATAAAAAGGAAAGTTCCAGAGGAAGCTGTATGTTACTGGGGAAAGGAGAACCCATCCTTGTCAGTAGAAATAACATACCCACCATACTTCCTTGGCAAAATGGACTTTCCCCCAGAAAACCACATCTTTCTTACCACAGGTATGGTTGGTGTTGACAGGATCCTGTCTCGGTTTGTATTTTTTTCTGAAAATGAACTGGATTTAGAGTGACTTCATAAACACTGAATGTTTAATATAGTAAGTTATCATCTAACGAGGTATATTTTCCAATGTATAGAATTAAACTGGCCATGTTTCTTTTCTTCTTTTTTTCCTTAAAAAAGGTCAGTGAGGTTTCCTGTCTTCAAATGATGGGGTGCATTCCCAGTTTTAATTGGTAAAATTCTCTAATACTCTATTCAACAATCTTATGTCTATAATATGTGTGAACATTGATGCTTTTCCTTTCAACTACTTTGGAAAAGTGAAGTTGGGTTATTTTATGAATTTTATTTTCCTTCTATTAGCTTTACTTCATTTATAAATTTGAAAATAATATTGCAATCTATTCATGCAAGTAGATGAGCTGAAAGATGAGGGATTTTAATAATAACCAGTTTTTGGCAGGTGCTTTTATTAGGGATTTAAAAGAGCATTATCTTCCTCACTCATCTGAGAGATGGAAGGCTCAGGCATTGGAGAGTAACTGACTGATATGGAAGATATGACAATGGTTAGGACTGTGCTCATACGCTCTGGTGAACAGATGGCATAGTTAAGCTATTCCCACAGGGGAGTTCGCAGTCCAATCTGAGAGGCAGTCCGCTCAACAGAAATGCAAAGCCATCTCGGTTTTCTCGCATGGGGAAGTAGGGAAGCTAGTGCTGAAATCGTGCACCATGACGTAGCTGTATAATTAGCTCTATGAATACACAAGTTACCTAAAATTTCTGGGCCTTTGTTTCCTCATTTGTAAACTTACAATAATAGAATCTCCCTCATAGGGCTGTCATGAGAATTAAATAAGTTAACATATGTTAAACATTTATAAAAGAAATGGGGCACAGTAAATATTATTTTTATTTGTAGAGAGAGGCATGTGGCCTTATTTTTATTTATTTAAAAATCATTTTGTTCAACATAACATGACACATGGTTAAAAATTCAACAGAGGAGGGGCGCCTGGGTGGCTCATAATTAAGCGTCTGCCTTCGGCTCAGGGCGTGGTCCCGGCGTTCTGGGATCGAGCCCCACATCAGGCTCCTCCGCTATGAGCCTGCTTCTTCCTCTCCCACTTCCCCTGCTTGTGTTCCCTCTCTCACTGGCTGTCTCTATCTCTGTCAAATAAATAAATAAATAAAAATCTTTTTTAAAAAATTCAACAGAGGAGACACTTTGGTTTTGGTAATGGCAGTAGGCTTGTATAAAACTAACTCTTGTGATGATAACAATTATCAAGTCTGGGAAACATTTTTTTTTTTAATTCTTGTCACTGGAGAATGATCAAAAGCAAACAGATATTGAGGGCAACCAACCCTGAAAAAAAGGACACTGCACTGGTCGAGTCACATTTTTAAGTCTTTTCCCTCAGGAACCCTGTCTGAATCGCATCTCATGGATGTCTAGAACTGAGGCAGAAAGTTAAAGTCCTATTAGCCAGAGGAGTCATAAATATAAAAAGAGTTTAGAGTGTCTAGAATAGCTGGAAGTTGAAGAAATACCAGAGAAGAGAGAGATATAGAAAGAGGAGCTGCAAAATATGATGTAAACGCTTCCCAGATCTCTGCCTGACCTGTGAGCTGCACGTGTGCTGGAAAGTCTCCAGAGAGCCCAAGGAGAAAACACCAGCTGGAAGCCGAAAGAGCTTAGGAAGGATTTTAGCTGGTTCCTGTTACCAGCAGAGGTTGAATTTTGAGTCCTGTCAAGTTAGAGAATGTTGATAAACTTGTTTCAACTTTCCATTAAAAACCTATAAGGTCTGCCCTGAGGAATAAATACTGTGTATCCAGACTGAAATATTTGCCTTAAGACTCAGGGTATACCTAAAATAGGTATATCCTCATGAAATATAAAATCAAATTTCAGCTTGGTCAAGGTGATTCACCAGTAATTTAACTGCCTGCTAGTACAAAACTCAATACTCTTCAGAGGGAGACAACAGATTCTAAAATGTTAAATGAAACATTGACAATATCACTATATAATCAAAAATTACTAGACCTTGTCAAGAAAAAAGTAATTTTGTAGAAACAGACCCACAAATCATACTGATATTACAGTTAGCAGACAAGTGCTTTATCATAAATATGTAAAGAGTTTACTGGAAAAGATAGATACAATCATAAAGAAATGGAGAATTTGAGGAAATAGTAAGAAAAATGTATAAAAGCAAATCAAATAGAAATCCAAGAACTAAAAAAATATGAAAGCTGAAATTAAAAACAAATATGGGATGAGATTAATACCCGACCAGACATAACAGAAGAAACAATGTATTTGGTGACAAAGCAATTGAAATTATCTAAAATGAGACACAAAGAGGAAAAAAACCAAATTCACAATGATCTGAAGGACAGTATCAAACAGTCTAACACTTTTAATTATAGTGTTTGACAGAGAGAAGAGAGAAAACGAAGAAAAAAAATTGGTTAAGAAACTTTGGCTGAAATTTTTCCAAATTTGGCCTGAAACAGTGAATCACCAATCCAAGAATCTCAGTCAGGGATAGAACAAAAACCATAGCTAGGCACATCTTCTGAAATCCAAAGGTAAAAAGAAAATATTAAAGTCGGCCAGAGGAAAAAGAAACTTAGTACTGGATAAAAATGATAAGAGTCTTTTAAGATCCCTGACGTGTTGTTGGAAACAGTTGAGACCAGACAGAAATGCAATGGTACCTTTCAAGTGCTGGGGAAAAACTTGTGAACCTGGAATTCTATATTGAACAAGATCATGTTTGTAAAAAGTAAGACACAATGAAGATATTTTCAGATAAATAAAACAGAATTTGTTTCTGGCAGGTCTGCAGTACTAGATACGCTAAAATGGAGTTCTTCAAGCTGAGAGGAAACGATACCAGATGGATTTACAGCAAAGAAAGAAACGCAAAGGGCATCGTTGATATGTACATAAATAAAAGACTATTTTAGTTTCTTTCTTTTTTTTTTTTTAATATTTTACTTATTTATTTGACAGAGATAGAGAGAGCCAGTGAGAGAGGGAACACAGCAGGGGGAGTGTGAGAGGAAGAAGCAGGCTCCTAGCGGAGGAGCCTGATGTGGGGCTCCATCCCAGAACGCCGAGATCACGCCCTGAGCCGAAGGCAAACGCTTAACAGCTGCGCCACCAAGGCACCCCCTATTTTAGTTTCTTTTTAAAATTACATAAAGTCCACCGGTGTTTTTAACTTAATTAATGACAATGTATTGTGGAGTTTAACATGGGTAAGTGTACTTTAAATGACTGAGAGGTCTGTAAATGGAATTATACTATTGATGGGTCCTTACATTAAGTATCAAGCGATATAATATTAATTCCAGGTAATCTGCAGTAGGTTAAGAATGCGTATCCTAATCACCATGGCAGCAACCAGCAGACAAGCACAAAGAGGAATACCAACATTTTCAGTGGCGATGTTGGGTGTGACAGGAGGGAGGTGGATGTTGACAAGTTCTTATACAGGCTTCGATTAAATTTTCCCATTGCCATTCCCGTGGCTAACTTTCACCTTCTGTCATAGGTGGTTTGATTTTGCATGAGTGGCAACAGCCTGAGTCAGATAACTTGATCTGAACTTGGGATTCCTTCGGCTTTGTAGGTGGTGCACAGAGGGTAAGGACTGGAGCAGAAGGCCCTTCAGAGCTCTGCCCCTGCAAGTGAGATTTATGGTTGGTACTGAAGATGCAATGTCTGATGCTCAAGCTTATGAACAGGACATTATCTATCACAGTCCTTGTCCTTCAGGAGCATTTTGATAGACAAATAACTCAGCACCCCATATGTGTTCCAAACAAGCGACGTCCGCGCAGAGCCCACAGCATTCATGTACAGGTTGTTCTCAGGCATGCCACCCTCAGACCGTTAGTCTTTGAAGATAAATAGGAAAAGAAAAACCAGTAACACTCAGATTAATATAAGGATCAGCCCATTTTTGCGGTGACTGGTTTTAGGGGCTTTGCAAAAAAGCAAGTTACCAAATGAATGGTAGCTGTGACCCACAGAACAGAGTGACCCACAGAGTGTTGCTTAGGAGGGACACGTCTGATCTGGGACACCAAGCCAGCTGTGCGGCCACATCTGCTTATGTCAGGGCCGGCCATCCGTTAGACGGAACGAGGCCACACACCACGGGTGAGCTGGGGCACGTGGCTGAGTTGCTGCCACTCTGGAGGGAGGCCTTGATTTCTTCAGATTGAACGAAAGGGTGGGTCTGGGTGATTTCTGATGTCCGTGCGATCCAGATTTAGGGCTGCGCTCAGGTGCAGCTGAGCTCCCCTTCCTGCAGGGGCAAGCAGGAGCTTGTACCACGGAGCCTGCCTCTTCCCCAGACTCCCCCTCCCTCACAGCTCCCGACCCAGCCATTCGTCCCGCTGGCCGGATCACTTAGCTCATTTGTAAGGTCTTGTGCGAAACAAAAATGCAAGGCCCCTTCTTCAAATACTAATGAGAATTTCAACAAGAGATGGCACAGCATTAAACCAAACACACAGCCTTTCCAGGCGTTGAGACCTGTGTGACTAACTGGGTCACCTGCCTGGGAAGCCATCTGTGCTCTCTGGGATTTGGCTCTGAACACTTCGTAGTGATACAGATTATCCCAAGTGACAAATATGCAAGTATTACAAGTTTGATGTCGGAATATTAATAAACTGTAATTGTGTATACCTGCCTCCTCATAGTACACGTTTGTTACCTGGCATATTCGAGAAATGGGAATCATGGCTAACCATAATCATTATAGGCTGAGTTAACGCCTACTAATGAGATTGCTTTAACAAGAGACTTTATTTCTTAGAGCAGCTTTAGACGCGTAGTAAAACGGGGTGGGAGGCACAGAGATTTAGCACATACCCCCACCCCCACACATGCACAGCCGTCCCCGTTATCAACACCCCCCACCAGAGTGGTGCATTACTTACAGCCAGTGACGCTACACTGACACCTTGTCATCACCCAAAGTGCGTTGTGTACGTTAGGGCTCACTTTTGGCGTTGTGTGCTTTTTGGATTTAGACAAATGTATCATGATATATATCCATCATGACAGTATCATGTAGAGTAGTTTCACTGGCCTAAAAATTCTCTGTGCTGCACAGATGTCTTCCTTCCTTCCTTTTCATCCCTGGGAACCACTGATGTTTTCACTGTCCCCATAGTTTTGCCTTTCCCAGAATGCCATGGAATTGAAATCACAGCACATGGAGCTTTTTCAGACCGGCTGCTTTCACTTAGTAACGTGCATTTAAGTTTCTGCGAGGTCTCCTCATGACTGGATAGACCATCTCTCTTTAGCACCGAGTGATACTCCGTTACCAGTTTTGTCTCCATTCACTTGCTGAAGAGCGTCTTGCTTGCTTCACATTTTGGCGGTTATGGATAAGGCTTCTATACGTAATCGGTGTGCAGGTTTTTGTATGAACATGAGTTTTTTATTCCTTGAATATGTATCCAGGAGCATGACTACTGGATTGTATTGTGGGTGTGTTTAATTTTGTGAAAAACCACCAGACTCTCTTCCAAAGTGGCTGTATCAATTTGCATTCCTACCAGCAATGAGTGAGAGTTCCTGTGGCTTCACATCCTTATCAGCATTTGGAGTCAGTTTTCTGGATTTTGGTAATTCTAATAGGTGTGTGGAGGTATCTTGTTTTATTTTGCATTTCCCTGATGACATATAATGGGGGGCATCTTTTCATGTAGTTATTTGCCGTCTCCATGCCCTCTTTGGTGAGCTGTTTGTTCAGGTCTTTGGCCCATTTTTTTTAAAATTAGGTTGTTTTCTTGTTGTTCAATTTTAAGAGTTCTTTGTATATTTTGAAAATAATCCTTTATCAGATGTTTCTTTTGCAAATATTTTCTCCTGGTGTAAGGCTTGTTTTCTCATTTTCTCAACATTGATTTTTGCAGAGTATAAACCTTTAATTTTAATGACATCCAGTTTATCAATTATTTTGTCCATGGATTATGTTGTATCTAAAATGTCTTTGCCAGAGGAAAGATCATATAGATTTTCTCCTACCTTACCTTCTACAAGTTTTATAATGATGCTGATTTTTTTTTTCTTGTAAAACTCTTCACTGTACAAAGAATGCTTTTCACCTAACACAATTACATTGGATTCTTAGAATCCTGTGAACAATAAAATTATTTTCTGGATTAAAAAACTGAGGCAATGAGGGGCGCCTGGGTGGCTCAGTCACTAAGCGTCTGCCTTCGGCTCGGGGCGTGATCCCAGAGTTCTGGGATCGAGCCCCACATCGGGCTCTCTGCTCCGCTGGGAGCCTGCGTCTCCCTCTCCCACTCCCCCTGCTTGTGTTCCCTCTCTCGCTGGCTGTCTCTCTCTCTGTCAAATAAATAAAATAAAATCTTAAAAAAAAAAAACCTGAGGCAATGAGATAGAATAATGATTTGGTTTTTTAAAAATTTATTTATTTTTTATTTTAATGTTTTTTTATTATATTATGTTAGTCACCATACAGTACATCCCTGGTTTCTGATGCAAAGTTCGATGATTCGTTAGTTGCGTATAACACCCAGTGCCCCATGTAATACGTGCCCTCCTTTTTTTTTTTTTTTTACTCTTGGTCCAGATTTCCTTCTATGACACTGTCATACCCCATTACATTACCGCCCTGCAGTAGCGTTTGGTGGGACATCATGATACTTTAATTTGTGAAGTTTAAACTACTGTAGGTACAATTTCACGTGGAAGATTGATTTGACTGCTTTGTATAAACAGTACTGGTACAGCAGCTGAGAACCTAGCCTCTGTTCAGCAAACTTTCACGAGTACCAACCATATGGTGGACAAGCCTTGTCTGCAGGGTCTTCTTTTCTTTTCTTTTCTTTTCTTTTCTTTTCTTTTCTTTTCTTTTCTTTTCTTTTCTTTCTTTGAGAGAGAGAGAGCAACCGAGAACACAAGAGCAGGGTGAGGGAGAAGCAAGCTCCCCACTGAGCAGGGAGCCCAATATGGGGCTTGATCCCAGGACCCTAGGATTATGACCTGAGCTGAAGGCAGACACTTAACTGACCCTGGTGCCCCTGCAGGGTCTTTTCTGATTTCTTCTCTTGTCGAGTACAGAGGAGACACCTGTAAATGGGTTTCGTCCCCACTGCTTTCTGTTTCTTGCTATTGAGCTAAAGTGATGGGGTCTTCGATTCTGAAGTTCAGGGACTGCTAAACTTTACAGTGAAGTTGCTGTTTCAAGAATGAGATGGCCTGATTCCCAAATAATTTTAAAACTATTATCTGCTTGATAGTATACTAGGCCACCTTTTATTTCACAGTGGAGCATGGGGTGGGTAGAGGAGGATAGCCTGGTGACTTAATACACAGGGTTGGAAGTTTAAATTCTCAGTCCATCACTTTCTAATTGTGTGACCTCTGGCAAGTTATTTAACCTCTCTGTGCCACTAGAATATTGGAAAATATTTGTACCAACCAAACAGGATTATGTCCTCAGCAACATGCAAAAATTACTTTTTTTTTTAATTTCAGGGAAAAAACAGAAGGCAAGGATAATCCTGTAAAATCCTGATTTGGCCCATGCCCCACACCACCCATCTCATGCCCACGACTGAGCCAAAGTTACAATAACTTTTTTTAGAAAGAAGTTAAGTGAAGAGTTGATAGAAAAATTTTCTAAGAGTGATTCTGGTTCTTTGTTTTGTTTCGTTTTTTTTTAATAGTGATTTTGTTAACAACTTGATGACATACCCAGGAATGGGCATGAACCAGGGTGAGCAATATTCAAAATGGGGATATAGTGAGGATGACAAAAATGGAAGGAAAATGACAAAACCAGAATTTAGGGAAAAATGACAATAGTAAGGAAACTAGCAACAAGCAATAAGCCAACAAAAACAAAAAACTAAATTAAAACAAAAAATACCTGAACTGAACTTCAGAAAGGCAAACTCAGTCAAATCCGATTATACAAGAAAATAAAAAGTACAATCTTTAATTCAATTAATTTATTTACCCAGAACATACATTATACTGAATGGCAATTTAAAACAAATGCAAAATGGCTTTAGCAATCGTTGAAAGCAAATGAAGTTAGGGTGCTCTGTGGCCAAATTCAGGTTCAGATGGCTGTACTTTGGCTTTATGTCCGCGCGCTCCTGAAATGCCTATTTGTAGCGTGTCTTTTAACATAGCTGTTTCTGTTCAGGGAAAAATAAGCTGTACGCTTATAAATAAGGCATGATCCCTGCCCCTGTGTAGTCAGGCATATAAAAGTCAATAAATACTGAATTTAATTGAAACACTTAGAGGTTCAGGTAGGGGCTCTCTCAGAGGACTTTTAGTTTGGTTACCATAATTTACCTTTAGCCTGGAATTTACTTATGTTGATGTGTTACCAAAATAGTGTCTACAGTTGATTGCTTTAGAATCACAGAGTAAAGATCCTTGGCAGTCACTTGGTCCCATGTCATCTGCTGTCCACTGCTTGTACATTGTCAGTGAGGTGTGATTCTCATCTTACAAAGGGGTCCCACTAGAAAGCTTTCTATTGAGCCCATAGTTACTCTCTTTCGCATCTCATCCTTGTTCTTTGTAATCTGGGAAACTGAGAGTAAATAGTCCATGGAATGTGTTACTATGACTCGCGTGGCCGACCTCTGAAACAGCGTAGCCCACGTCTAAGGCAGCCCCTTGGGTTTGAGGACCCCCACAAGCTGTCATGTTCCTCTCCTCTTTCTGTCCTTTAGGTACAAATTCACCAGTCTTTGCCTTTTATTTTTTTCTTTCAAAATAGTTGCTTTTCTCATAACCCAGAACACAATACAGTTATCTAAGTACAGTCTGATGTCATTCATCTCTTGTCCTGGGCACTGTTCTTTAACAACACCTGAGGTAGCAAATGTGTTTGGCAATCACGTTACATTGTTGATTAATTTTCATTTACTTTATGTTTTTGTACCTTAGTTTCTTCACCTGTAGACTGAGGATGCCAGTAATTTATTTCAAGGGAGTTGTACAGATTGAATGAGTTAATAATACATTTTAAATGATTAGAACAGTGCCCAGTACACAGTAAATCCTCAATAAATGTTAGCTGCTGTTACTATCATGATTACTATTATTACTGTTATCAATGGTCCATTAAAAAACTCCTAAATCTTACTTGTACTGATGTTCAATTGCGTTCTCCTCATTTATCCTTGTAGGGTTTTTGATTTTACTTTTAGGATAAGTTTTGGGTTTACTAAATACCATTTTGTTAAAATTCCGTTATGGCCTGTTATCTGGATCAAGAGCCTCTTACCCAATTCATGCTGTGTTCCTCTAGGCTGTGTGTTACTTCGCAGATGATAAGTGTGTCATCTACGTGCCCTGGGTTGTCAGGTCACTGCTTTAAGTGTCCGATTGGACAGTGCCTCACACAGTGCCCTGGGGTGAACCACGAGAGACATCGCTCCAGCTTGACACTGATTTAAGAATTAGTTTTCTTTGGGATAGACACTCAACCAGGAAAAAAGCACCAGAATTTATTATCGTTCAGCCTGTATTCTGTAAAAAATGAATCCTGCACTCAGGGACATGGTGTTGGTGAAGGCGGAATCTCTGTCTTCAGAGGAGCTCCCGTCTTGCCTGACTGTTCAGTTTCCAGCAGAGGCTCCATGACTTCTTCGAGTCCTTTTGGTGCCTGATAATGTGGTTAAAACAATCAAGGATTCCCTTGCCCTTCCTGAAGATCTCGCTACTAATTATGTTTTGAAACCTCTCAAGGTGTCCTCCCTTTGCCAGGTCATGGAAGCTGATTGTGTATTGCAGTATTGTAGAGATACTCAGGATCTGGTTTCTGAGTTTGACGTGGGGCTGCGGAGGGACAGGTGGGTGGACTAGGGAACGTACGGTGTACTTTTTACCTGCAGTGTTCCTCTTTGCTATGGCAGAGCAAACTGCACAGGGACAGGGCCAACTGGGAAGGGCTGAGGATTATAATTAGACCAGCTCATTGAGGTGCTTATTGTCACTGAGGCGGCAAATCTGAGACAGGTGTTGGGAGGAAATTCAATCTGTCAGGAAACACACACACACACACACACACACAGAGCAGAGCAGACAGAATCCGTGCCCTTTGTCCATCTCCCAACAACAGATTCCTGGTGTGGTTCTGCAAATGCCCCCTGGTCCGTGGCCATCACTCACCCTATCACAGCAATCCCATTCTGCTGGCCAGTGTCGGCTCAGTCATGGGCATGAGATGTGTGGTGTGGGGCACGGGCCAAATCAGGATTATGTCCTCAGCAACATGCAAAAATCACTCCTTTTTTTTTTTTTTTTTTTTTTAGATTTCAGGGAAAAAACAGAAGGCAAGGATATTACACGTTCTACTCAAAATAAGAGAAAGACTCCGTCTGCATTCTGATATTGAGCATTGGGCCATGATTTTTTTTTCCAGTGGCAGCAATTCAGTGAATCTTCCACTTGAGTGTAGTTTATGGACAATTAACTGCTTCTGTTGGTGTTGCAGATTTAGGAGAGTAAGATATAAAATTGTAAAACACTTTTACTTGAACATCTCACTAGATTATTTTGGTGGGTTCAGCTAATGAACCCTTTTCAATGAGTCCATCATAACTCTTTGCTATTACTGTTTAATTTCATTCCCAGCAGTTATCACAGCCTGAAATTTTCTTGCTTGTTTTCTGTCTCCTCCAGCTAGATGTGGGCTGCATGAAGATACTGACCTTGTCTGTCTCCTATTCCAATGCCTGGATATATAGGTGCCTGATAAATATTCATGGAATGAGCAATTGGGTTTTTTAAAAGTTCATTCTTGGCTCGTGTGGAAAACAGCAGCTGGGTAATAGTGGCAGCAGAAGACAATCAGGAAGCTGGCGTAGGAGTTCATGCCTGAGTAATGGTGTGTAGAACCAGGGCAATTGTAGAGAGAATGGAAAGAAATGGATGTCTTTCAGGTATATTTTGGAGGGTGGGTCAACCGAATTTGCCAATGAGTTAGACATGGGGACATGAATGTAGAAATTTCTGTCTAGATTTTCAGCTCGAGCAACCAGCTTAAAGCTATGAGAAGTTAGCTGTCTTGATACCTCCTCCAGTGTTCCATCCAGACTGAATTATCAAGACTCTTTACCTCTAATTGCTGGTGGGCCTTTGGATGCTTTTCTAAGGCATTTCCTCAAAATTAGGGTCAGAAGATATTCACGATAGGAGATTCTATAATACTAATTGTTTTTTCTCCATTAGCTAATTCATGAATTAGCAAAAATATTAAAAAATAATGACTAAAAAGAATTTAGGGAACTGGAATGAATCCACTATTGAGTCTTGAATTTCATGATCATAGATAAAAAGAGATTAATCTATTTTAAACAGTTTTACTTTTGTGTACCTATGTGTTTATATTATTAATGTAGATATTATTTTAAGCTCAATATTTCTGATAGCAAGATGTTCAAATACGAATTTTTAGTGTAAGGCATTTTAAAGCCCTCAAACAGAGCATTTCATTAATGATACAGTATATTATCTATTTTTACAGCTCGTAATTGTTGCTCTATAAAAAGCCAATTTAAAGCATTAGTGAAAACTCCAGCGACTTCTACCATTAGCATTTCCATTAATATATTCATTCTCTTTTTTTTTTTTGTAGAGGATAGGAAGAAGAAAAAACAACAAAAAGACAATTGAGACAATAGTCTCTTCTTTTGTTGATAAATCTAACTGATTTTAAAAGAGAGTTCTCTAAATTGGATTCTTTTGTTTTTAAACATTTCTATTCTAAATTGGCAGACACCACAATTAATTCGCTTTTCAAACAGAAAGAAAAAGAATGCTATAGTTACCTTAATTTTAAATTTTGCTAGATGACTTTCTCCTTTATTCACTAAGAAGATCATTATACCCACCCCAAATTTGTGATATGTGCCATATATTTCAAGAACTTGCTCATGACATCTCACCCATCCCAACCCATGCCTATGGCTTTCAGAAAAAAAGAATATTCCAGAAAAACAAAACCAAACCCACAATATACTAGAGCTTGGCAGATAAGAATAACCCTTTGGCCTTCTTGTTCTCCAACTTTGTCTTTCTCTGGGATCCATTTCATTTCAACCAATTATTTTCTTCTTTGTGTGTTGACTCTGATTCTTAAGCTCCCATCTTTGTGTTGTTCTAAGAGTATTTCACATGTGTGGCTCCATCCCTTCCCCTCCACAGATATTTAAATTCTTACCATCTCAGATTCATTGCCCTCTGAAGTGTTTCTTGAACTCTGGTTTATCAAACTTTCCGCATTAACATATACACATATCCACATACATATATCCGTGTATACATATATACAAATACACACACACATATATATGTATATATATATGTTAACATTTAGTCTATGTGTTGAGATTGTTGGCTGTTTAAAAGTAACTCCTATTAGGCTTCACATTTTAGGAAGTTAAGTTCTGTTTCCAGTTAACATCTTCACGTGGACTATATGTGTTATATCCTTTGGTTGCCAACAACAGAGCTACCAAAGGAATTGTAAATTCTGTGAGGGTTAGCACTAGTTTTATCCTGCCACTACTGTATCTTCATTATTTGGAAGCGTACCGTCCATGAATGAATGAATGAAGAAGAGAGGGTTTTGTTTTGTTTTGTTTTGAATTTATTATATTTTAACAGAAAAGAAAATAGAGCTGTAGAATTTAGCACACTAGTTTGGTGATTGCCCTGTATATGTCAATCAGAAGATTGGGATGGTATCAGGCAGGATTCTTGATTTCAAGCTACAGAATATTACTTTGAATGGTTTAAGCAGAAAGGAATTTGTTGAAAGGATGTTATTTGGGGCACTCGGTGCTCATGTAATCAATGGAAAACTGGAGAACCCAGCTTGAAAAGAAGCAGGCACTAAGGTCCCTGAAGATGGTCACGACAGTTAAAACTGCAGATGCCTTCCAGAGGGAGGAAACATTGCAGAATGGAAACATGGCTTGGGTTTGAATGAGAAAAGTGCACAGATAAAAGGCAGCAAGATTGCATGGTAAGTGTTTAGAACAGAGCATGTCAGGATGGACATCTCTCTTTGCTGGATTCCTTATATTTTGGTGCTATGGCTCAAATTAGTTAACTTTATTATTCTAAAGAGAGACCTGTTTTCTTATTAGCGAAAGGGAAAACATATTAAAAGTATGTTTGCCTTGTACATGAGCTACTTCTAGGCTAGTAACTGTGCTAACTGATGCTATTTTACTTCTGTTGTTCTCTGTTAGATCTAGGGGGCGGGGCCAGATAGAGCTCTTTTGTCATTGGTATCTATCATTAAAACTGAGTAGATATTTGTGAATGGATCCTGATAATGTATTCATTCATTTGCTCAACATTTACTGAGTCAGATTGTTATGCGAGAAACCCAACTAAGTTGTGTGTGTGTGTTTGCTGAGCTGTGGGAAGGGACCAGACTAAAGAATTCACATTCTCAGCCATCTGAGAACTTACTTTCTTCTCAGGGAGAGGTGTAGAGACAACCACTTGTAGATTCTGCAGGTTATAAAGGAAATCGAGTTTGGAGTCACAGAGTTCTGAATTGGTTC
The DNA here is from genome assembly GCF_002007445.2 of Ailuropoda melanoleuca. Lineage (NCBI taxonomy): Eukaryota > Metazoa > Chordata > Mammalia > Carnivora > Ursidae > Ailuropoda > Ailuropoda melanoleuca. The sequence continues at coordinate 70,556,136 of NC_048225.1, forward strand.
TGGCTCCTCTATATGTCTGCCACAGTAAGATCTGTGGGTGAATCATTCAATCCGAATGAGCCCATGCTTATCTCCTCTAAAATACAGACTTGCTATGGGAATTAAATGCATTATAGTATATAAAGTATCTATTAGAATGCCTGGCACAAAGTATACAGAAAGTTGTTATACATTTTAAGTTCTAATGGATGTATTTTTTTAAAGCTCTGCGTTCTGAAAATGGAGTGATTTATTCTGTGAAGATTAAACTTGCCTTGCGTTGAAGGATACATACTGTTTTAATGAGTAAAGGCAGGACATTAGAAACAAAAGCGTGACATTATTAAAATGCAGGAGCAGTGATACTTAGGATCAAATGAAAACTGTATGAAGCTATTTCATGGAAAAGAGGCAGGTCGTCAGGTGAAGGCGTTCGGTCTTTACTCTGTGTGTGATGTCACACAGCTGAAGCAGAAGGCTGCCATGATGGGACCTGCATTCAGAAACTAAGGTCACTAGAGAGTGGGAGGTGGAGTGCAGACATGACAGGGACGACTAGCAGACCAGTCAGGAAACACTTGGAACGGTGTGGGCAGAGAGGGAGAACTGACTTAGAGAAGTGGGGGAAGAATGGAGGGAAAGAGGCATTTCATTTCAAAGGACATTATGGTAGAAAGAACAAGGCTTGGCAAGTGAGCCAGGAAAGGTGATCATTTCAAGATCTCTTACATGGGTCACAAAATGGTAATTAAAATAAAGAATATGAAAGAGGGAGAAGGTTTGGGAGGAAAGATGAATTCCTCTTTTCAATAGCTGGTTTGATTTATCAACAGGACTTGAAATGGAAATATCCAATAGGGAGTTGAAAATCTTGGACGGGAGTTGGGGAGAAAAGTTAGGATTTGGATTTATACTTGAGAGTCATGGAGTTAAAATGATCAGATGAAATTGACCAGAGAAGGAGAATTGAATGAGAATGTGTGAAGTGGGGAGAGTTGAGGTTGGGATGGACTCTTGAGCAGTGAGTACATTGATGGGGCAGAAACTACACGGTGATCCAGGGTGATTGTATAAAGTTCGTGTAGGTTCAGAGTCATGGAAACCAAAGGAAAGGGAGATTTAGGAAGAGGGACTTAGTCATCTGTGTATAGTCCTAGAACTGTGTTATGACATCGGTGGGGAATATGTTGCTCTTAGCTTCCAGATGAGGAAAGTTATCACAAAAAGGATGTAAGGAAGGACTAAAGTCGAACAGTGCATTTTTATTACAGTCATGATTAGAATATGGGTTGCTTAACTTCAACATGAGTTTGTCAATCTGAAAGATCTTCCAAATGATCAAGTCATGGGAAGAATTTGATCTGGATATCAAATCACAGATGTGTTAGTTCGTAAAAACCCAGTGAGTTTTACATTTGAGGTATATGTATTTTTCTGTTTATCTGCATCAATAAGAAATTTTTCTTAATCATAAGAAGGAGATTGAAAGAACATCTTATGGAAGGGGCAAGATAATATTTGAGTAATGCATAAATGTGAGCCTCATTTTTATTATTTTCAATAATAACCGTTTTTCAAATAATCTCTTACAACTGTTTATTTTAGATTTAGGGTATGATTTATCTACACCTGAGATGAATTTCAGCCAGTCCCTTTACTGAAGGAACCAAGGCTTTGGAGTAGTTACTAATAATTTTAATAAAACCCATCTAACATTTAATACCCATATGTTAAAGATTTTTGCATCATATAATTTTGTTTAGTCTTCATACAAACAAAGAGGCACACACCTTTTGAAAATGAAAGTACTAAACGCTACATGACCCACCTAAGGTCTTACAGCAAGAGCTTGAATTCTGACCTGTTCTGTGTGATTGCAGTGGTTTTTCTCAACTGAGGTTCAGAACCCAATTCTGACATGACTAAGGTCAGTGAAAAATACCATAGCAATGTATACTGTTAATACTTAAGGACTGGGGATCATTAAGAGAAACACAGTAGACACTTGCTGTTGTTTCCTTCTCAGCCTCATTTCTCATTTCTTCTGGAAACAATACCCCGTTTTCTTTTGGGGAACTAGCCATCTGTCATTCTGTTTGGTTCTTGTGAGGTTGCAATTATCCCCACCTCACTCCTCACCCCAACTCTAGGAGTGGAATATGACATGTGTGGTTTTAACACCTGTCTCCCTGGGGTTTTATATTCTGATGCCAGAAGAGACAAGTTCCCTCATTTTGGGAGCCTCACTAGCTGAGATGATGTAAGCCTGAAGTCTCTGTAGCCATGGCCATTCTCCTCCCTCCCTCACCTGTAGTAGACACATCTACAGTAGGAGACAATGAGGGAAAGACACAGAAAAACAGAAAGGAAGGAAGAGAGGGTTGGGAGGAAGGGGAGAGAGAGAGAGTCTATTTAAAGCATAGGTATAGGATTATTCATATTTTTATGTTTTGGGGAGGTCATTTTGGTTAACTTATATTTTTCTAGGAATTTGTCCATTTTGTCTAAATTGGCACACAACTCTTCAAAATACCCCTTCTTATCTTTTTAATGTCTACAGGGTTTGTAATAAAGTCTCATCTTTCATTGTTTTTTTTTTTTTAAGATTTTTTTTATTTATTTGACAGAGATAGAGACAGCCAGCGAGAAAGGGAACACAAGCAGGGGGAGTGGGAGAGGAAGAAGCAGGTTCATAGCGGAGGAGCCTGATGTGGGGCTTGATCCCATAACCCCGGGATCACGCCCTGAGCCAAAGGCAGACGCTTAACCACTGTGCCACCCAGGCGCCCCTCATCTTTCATTGTTGATAACACTTATTTTTGCCTTTTATTTTTTCATGATTAATGTTGCTAAGTGTTTGTCAGTTCTATTAGTCTTTTCAAAGAACTCCCTTTTTGTTATCTCTCTATTGTGTATTTATTTTCAGTTGTATTAATTTACACTCTTTGTTCATAACAGCGCCAAATGGGAAACTCTTCAGATGTCCTTCAGTGGGTGACTGGGTGAACACATTGTGGCACACCCATACCATGGACTGCGACTCAGCAATAAAATGGAACAGATGATTGATATGGGCAATGACCTGTATGACTTTTATGACTTTTCAGAGAGCTACACTCAGTGAAGACAAGCCAGTGAAAAAGTGACGTACTATATGATTGCATTTAGGTAACATTCTTGAAATGCCCAAACTAGAGAAATAGAGAATGATCAGTGGTTGCCAGGAGTTAAGGAGGGTATGTGGTGAGCGCGGAAGTGAGTGTGGCTGTAACAGGGCAACGTCAGGAGTCTGGTGGTGATGGAAATGCTCTGTGGCTTCACGGGATCAGAGTTGATATCCTGATTATACTGTGATTTTGCAGATGTTACCATTGGGGGAAACTGAGTAAAGGGTGCATGGTATCATTTCTGACAGCTGTGTATGAACCTATGATTATCTCAAAATAAAATCCTGATTAAACTGTAGTGATTAAATAAATGGTGAAGGGGAAAAACTGAAACCCATGAATACATTGAGACGACTGCTTGCTGACTGATTTCCTTGATCTTACCTGATTTCTACTTCATTGCAGACCATTTCTTATTCTTCGTGTGTGTTACGTCAGCCTGCTCAGCTGGGCTGTGGACCACCCGAGCATGAGAGCGTGTCTTTTCTGTGCCTTTTGTCAGTATTCTCCACAAGTCCTAGCGTAATGGAAGTGGGCTTCAATTAATGTTTTTGACGGTTGGGTAAATAACCGTAATAGAGGGCATTATCACAAAAGCCTTGTTACTTCATTGAGTTAGAAATGTAAAATTAAGAATAATAGGGTATTTCTATTTTGTTTCTTCATCCTGAAGAAAACATGAGAGATAAATAAGGATTAAATTTGTAGAGCAGGTACGTTTTCTGTTTTTTTGGCTGATAGTTTGAATTTCTTTTTTTTTT
>NC_048225.1:70560142-70574474 GCF_002007445.2 Ailuropoda melanoleuca
TCTCCCTCCTTCTGCTTGTGCTTTCTCTTTCTCTCTCTCTCAAATAAATAAATAAAATCTTTAAAAAAAGTTTATTTCTGTAATTCCAAACATCTGGTGTGAATACATGGAGTTGTTCCTACCTCAAGACCATCGTAACCACTATTCCCTCTGCACCAGATGCCCTTGCCCAGCCCTTTGCCTGCTGACTCCTTATCACTCCAGGTTGACATGTCGCCTCTTGAGACAGGCCATCCGTGGCCATCTCTAGGAAGAAAGCTCCCACTCAGTTACTTTATGACAGGACCTGATTTTATTTCTTTCACAGCCCCTTTCATTGTCTCTTTCCTGACTGTTAAAGGCGTCTTTCTCCTTGCAGTAGGACGTAAGCTCCTTGAGAGCAGGTGCTTACCCATATTGCCGTCTGCTGTTCTGTCCTAGTCAGAGTGTGTAAATCCTTTAGCTCTGTGCATGCCCGCAGAGCCCTCAGTTTGGTGAGTTAGTGACATGTCAGCTTTACTCATCACAATTTTAGAACCTGACAGGCAGAGATGCATAGAGTTTTTTCACTGGAGAGTGCCTCCTGCCCTATCTCAGTATTTCTCAGAGGAGGGAAACCTACCAGAGGAGGCTGCCATGGGACTTCATTCTCCTGGGTTTCTCTCAGGTCATAAGGCTTCAGAGTTGAGGCTGTTTTCCTCATAAAGTTGATCGTATTTAGTCATATCCAAGGTGCACTATATCCTATAATGGAGAAACCACACAACGTGTGAGCTTTGACTACCCGAAGTACAGCTCCTTCGTGTCTTCATGTAAAATGGAAGCCTCAGTCCCCCGTTTCCTGCCCTGTTGTTCGAGCACAAATCCCAGACCCTCACTTACTACTCCTCAGTTTAGAACCCTCAGCCAGTTAGAAAAGTTGACCTGACTCTTCTAGGTGATTAATGTTAGTCCAGAGGTGGGGGAGGGTGAAAGGAGCAGTCGAAAGATACTGACTCAGAAATAACTAAGCATTTTTTCCTCCATCCTTGAGATGAGCTTGTCAACAGGTAAACGAACTAAAAACCCAAGTTTAAAACCATATTCTGTAGCTGTAGTCTTTCCAAAGCTCTATTCCTGGATGATACCCCTTTCAAGCTTACATATCTTAAGATAGTATTCAAGGCCTCCTGATTTCAGTCTGTGACCCCTTCACAGCCTTACCTCCCACATCTTTACTTTAAAGGACAACAGAATAACAAAGAGAGCTCAGGCCAGGCTGCCTGGTGTTCCTGGGCCCGTTAACTTCAGTAAGTCTAAGGTCCAGTTGTAAAATAGCAGTAGCGATGGTTCTTGCCTTCTCCTGGTAGTACCTGCTTTATAGTGCAGACTAAAAAAGATTATTGCATGTAAATCACTTAAAATAACTCCTGGTAAAGGATCACTGTTCTTTAAATGTTAGTAGTTTTTATGTATCCACTATGCCTCTTAGCTAAATGGGTCACTAAAATGGACACATATATTCCTATTTCAATGGTTTGGTTATGGCTGCAGTGCCCTCTTTCTCATCCTCCCCAACTATCACCCCCTCACTAAATAAAATTCAGCCTTCTTAGGCATCTGATCTTTCCATGTTTAGACTTACCAACAGCTTCCGCCTGTCTGCCTCCTCTGTCATGGATTCCTGCCACCACATGGCTTGGCACACTCCTTTCTTTGAATTTTCACATTTCCCTGCTGCCCTCTTACCGTACTTACCACGCTCCGCTAGCATTCTGCCATTGGTGCAGCGTCCATTCTCCTTCATAGACTGTAAGCACTTTGAGGTCTGTGAAACTCATTAACCTTGGACCAAAGCCTGGTTTTCCCTCTGGAGAGGACCTCTTCCAAAGTGTGGTGTCTGGGAGGCTACCCAACGAGCAGTGCGTGAGAAAGAGAGCTAGATGAGTCCCCGGCAAAATGGTGACGGCCAAAGCGTCTCTGCTATAGCACCTAACTAGACTCCCTCTCTTTTCTTCTTCAGTTTTCTTGCAGTGATGGTATAAAGATGCTAGAGAATCTTACAAGCTACTAATGTGTTACCAGGAGACAAGAATGCCTTTTCTCATGTATCTGCCTTCTGTTATTTTCTGTAAATTAGGGTCCAGAAACACATAGTCCCTTTCAAATACACTAAAAATAACTCCATAATTTGTTCTTCAGTGTTCACGGAACCGCCCCTGGTAGGAGTGCTCTTCCTGTTGACCACAAAGTTATGGAGAAGGAAGGAGTTGCCCTAGTATAGCTGCTTTTTTGCTTACTTTCTGAAAACAGTTCAAGACTGTGGTAATGTTCTAGCTTTGGGTCCTCCACCAACTAGTTGTTTTCCTGAGGTGTAAAATGGGAATTAGTGCTAGCCCCACCTTACAGTGTTTAAGGGTTAATTCAAACACTTCATACAGAGCTCTTGGCCCGGTGGCAAAAAGGATGGTTGAGTTGAGATCTTAGAAATAAAAGTGTCCCTTGGGTGTGCTATGCAGTGCTTTACATTCTCATCAGTATTAATGGCTCATTCTAATTCTGTGGATCTGAACAAATCAAAGTCTTACCTGGTATTAGGAATAAAAGAAACGGCAAATTTGCAAAGTAAATTTGGGCAAAACAAAGATTTGCTATCCTAAAGTTGCCTCTTGCTTTCTGACTCTGATTGTAGCACATAGAAACCGATTTTGTGGAACATAACTAAAGCAATGAGATGCCTCCATGTCAGATTTTCAATTTTCTCAGCGTGGTGCCTGGAGTAATGCCCCAAATTCACCATTTTTTCTAAAACTTGAATACTGTCTTACTAATTTCTTAGGATCACTACAAATGTTGGGAAAGCCCTTAATGTGGTCCTGAAAAAGGACTGAAAAAATATTTTTAAAAGTTTATATTTTTCTTTGGTTTCCCTTCAGCAGACATCAGGGTGGGTAGCAAGTGCTGGGACTCCTATTGAACATAGGAAGTCAATGCACTTGGGAATAATTTGTACCCTTAAAGAGTCAAACTCTCTGTGTACTGTGGGTGTTAAGTTAAAACTGACTCAGAAATATGAACAGTATTTTCTAACTCATCATTCCTCCAGGATAAATATGAGTAGGTGTTGTGGCTGAGTGTGTTCTGGAAGGATGGGAATGTGGACCCCTGTGGCCCAGTACTGCCTCAAGCAGTATGTCTTCCTATAAAACTGGGATTCTTCAGGTTGACTGGTGGAGGAGCAGTGGTGGGGTGGGAGACAAAATGGTGCAATTTTAGATTACCGTAAACGTACCTAACCTAAAGCCAAATAACCACTTTTCTCTCCGACTAATCGACCATACTTCCTGTATGCTCTGAAGTAAAAACTTCCGGCTATCAAATTCCTAAAACATATTTCTGTACATTATGACACTTGATATTCATAACAACCCTGTAACCTAGATAAGACAGGCATCTTTATTTATTTGTACAGAAAAGGAGAGGAAGAGTCAGGTGATGAAAGTATCAAAATCCACTGAAGAAATGAGCTGCAGGAGAGGCCCCAGTGTGTAGTCCACACTGGGGTTCAAACCCGAGATCTGCCCTGTAGGATGGTGACTTTTGCCAAGGGATGTAAAACCTCTGAGCCTCAGCTTATTAATCTGAAAAATGAAGATATTGATCTTCTTCATGTATGCTTTGTTATAAGGAATATAATTTGGAAGCTGAATTTAAGATACCAAGGTGGTCTAACAATCTCTAAAGGAAGAAATTGCAATGGCCTATTTATGCTTCCCTTTCTAGGACCGAATAGTGATACCAAGCCAATTCCTTGACTCCATTTTATTGCAATAATTTGACAAAAAGAAGTTCTGATTGTTACATGTATTCTTTATTATTATTATTATTGTTGTTATTATGTGTTAGTCACCATGCAATACATCATTAGTTTTTGATGTAATGTTCCATGATTCATTGTTTGTGTATAACACCCAGTGCTCATTACAGCGGGTGCCCTCCTTACTACCCATCACTGGGCTACCCCATCCCCCTGCCCACCTCCCCTCTGAAACCCTCAGATTGTTTCCCGGAGTCCATAGTCTCCCGTGGTTCGTCTCCCCCTCTGATTCCCCCCTTCCGTTTTCCCTTCCTTTTAATGTCCTCCATGCTATTCCTTATGTTCCACATAGGAGCGAAACCATATGATAATTGTCTTTCTCTGCTTGACTTATTTCACTTAACATGATCCTCTCCAGTTCCATCCTGTTACATGTATTCCTAAAGTTGCTTGCCTTTTATGTTCTTTAAGAGAGTATTTGGAATTCTGGGGGAAAAAAAACACAACAACAACAAAAAAACAATAGCACAGTTACTAGTAAATAACTCTACCATTTATTGCATTCTCTCTGAACTTTGAAAATAAAATTCCTTCCCTGCTGATTTTGTCCTTATCCATTTGACAGAAACATGACTCATTTCTCAAGGTTTGAAGATGACAACGATAAAAGTTTTCAAAGTCACCAGTTAATTAACTGACATCAAAATCAAGTCTGAGCTCAGATACAACCAGATTTGCTTTGTCCTTGGGTTGTCAGTTCAAAACCTGGCTAATTCTAGCTAATGTGAGTCCAGCTTGCTGTCCGCATACCATTAAACTATGTGTAGTACCTTGTCTTTAGTCAGTTAAAAAAAAGGCGCGAATTTCAATAACTGTGTCCTGTTCTCCACCCTCCTCTTCTTGCTGAGTATTGGATTGGAAGGTAATATTTTTTCTGTGAGTGAAAGTCATTATTTCAAATCTGAATATGATACATCTTTTTATTTTACCATTTTGATCTTCGTATTCTGCCTTCTCCCCTCATAGTCAATGTTCATTCATCGAAAAGCGTAATCAGCGATGTCAGGAAAGACTTTGGACTCTAGTTTGCCACGTAAGCTGTGCCCTTTTTTTGAATTAATCACTTGGCAGAATCAGAAAGCAGAAGACAAAACCAGCAAGTGTCTTGACAGCACAGAAGCGATTGTATAATCAGTGGGAACAGAGGAAAAACAGCTTCTAGTGCGGCCGAGTCCTGGTGGAGAAGCCCTGGTTTGCTAAGGGTTCATCTGAAATCAGTTCGGTTGAGCTTTCTATTCCACAATTTTCTACTTGTTAAATGTATTTTGTTTACTGGGTTGCTAAGTGGGATATTTCAAGAAGAGCACATACACTAAATCTACACAATATTGAAAGAAATCCACTGAAAAAAGAAACCTGTAGTCAACCCATTTGTCTACCGATGCATTAGCCTCGACTGCGTTTTTTTCACCTACTGAACTGAGTGATTAACAAAACGTTACAGAGTTCTTTAAATTAACTAATTATCTGGTGAACATATAGAGGAAGCTAGACTCCTTCCCATTTCATTTACCTGTGTCATTCGTGGGTTGGGTATAGAAATAATCCATTTCTCAAAATACCCACGCTATTCCCACATGTAGCGCTGTGGTAGGTTTTATAAAGTAATTTAAAAATGTCTAGAATTCTCTTATCACTGTAAAACCAACCTCCAGAGGATTTTGGAATCATGTCATACTATGATCGTAGATTTACATTCATACTTAAACTGTCCTATGTTTTATTTCATGGGACTGTGGGTCATAGTACTGCTCAGTCACTATGTGCTGAATGAATGTGTAGGTGGGTAAAGGAAGGAACATTAACAGGAGTTAAAAGAGCAGAGTCATTGACATGACTAAGATTAAGTGGCTGCATCTCAGATGAGTCATCGGCACAACGGGAATTACCTCTGACTTATGGGATTATGATGAAAAATGAGAAAAAACTTTGGAAACCATTAATAACTTTATTCCAACGTAATGTGATGCTTTATTTAGTGTGGTAACATTGGTTTTTTTCCAACGTTATGAGAAAATGACATGTTTGATGAATGAAATTTCAAGACATTCACCTATTTAGGTAGCATTAAAAATACCTAATTTGATGGAAACGTTTCTAAAATAGAGTACATGTTTCTCTCCTTTATTAAACAGAACGTAATGAACATGACTTAATCTCGTTTTAATGACTCATGGTTATTATTACAAAGTGGGCTGCAAAGCAGCAATTTTTTCTTGATTATTAAAGTTTATAGAAGTGATGGCGTCTACATCCAGGGGCCCCAGCATGCTTGCCTTGCCTAATTAGGTTATTCCTATCACCTGTCACTTCTCACTATCCTGAAAAAGATGACATTATTGCCTCTATCTTGAGTTCTCTGTAGGCTTGGGTGAGATCAGATTTACAGGAGAAAATAGAAGTCTAAGCCTGTTAAGAGTAATATCGGTTTACCTAAAATGCAAAATAATTCATTCCCCGCCCTCCCCCAGAACTGGAGTGGTTCTGTGTCTTTGCCACCATGGAGGAGTGAAACCTTCTCCACTGCGCGGGCAAAGCCTCTCTGATGACTTTGCACACGGGGCCCTGCTTGTCACTGCATCACTGCTCTGCCAGCCTGCCTCGTCCTCACTGGCATGGTAACTGGGGCAGGAATCATAAACTCGATACCTCACACCACCGTGCCTCACATACATAGTAAGTCTAAGACAAATGTCTGTCGGGGTGCCTGGCTGGCTCAGTCCGTGGAGCCTGCGACTCTTGGCCTCTGGGTCATGGGTTCAAGCCCCACACTGGGCCTAGGGCCTACTTAAAATAAGTAAATAAATAGCTTAAAAAATAAAATAAATGTTTGTAGGAATAAGTGCATCTTTTCAGGCTGGTTGCAAAGTTGTCTGGAATCAAACTATATTAACATATAATTGTCTCTGATTATAATATTCAGGGATGATTCATTAAAGTTTCACTTTTAAAATGACGTTTTTTGAAAGACATTATCCATGTGATTAATAGAAGAGAGGTAGGTGAGAGAGAAAGGAATATAAATGAAAATTAAATTTATTCATTATTTCAAATCTTTGGAAATTAATTGAAAGAAAAGCCTGAATAGTTGCTAAAGTATAAATGGTGCCCCTGACGTGCATTGTGATGAAGAATTGGCCTGTCAAGGGAATTCCAGGAAACCTCTATGTGACGATGCTGCTATTGTTTGTGTTAGTTTGGTGCCAGCGGTTCCCCTCATGCTTATGAGACTTTCTGAAATGAGAGCCGCGTGGTAACTGTCCAACAGAGTCATTGCAGAATTTCATTAGGGATGTCACTATGAGACCAGTCGAGATATGGGTCTGAGCTAAACAAACACACATACACACATATACATGCATTGTCACACTCACACACACATTTGAGTGAAAAAGACTCCTGATTTTCTTAAAGAGCATAAAATTAAGGAGTATATGCATATATATATATAGTTTTGTACATAAATTTCCTTATGAATACATGGAACATATCTGTGTGTGTGTCTATATGGAGTTTGCTGTAGCTGCAGAACGAATTGCCACAAATTTCCTAGTGACTTAAAGCAGCACCCCTTTATTTCTCAGTGCCTGCGGGTTAAAAGGTTGAGAGTCTGGGGACAACTGAACTGATTCCTCTGCTCAGGGGCTCTCAAGAGTGAATCCAGATGTCCATCCATCCTGGCTGCATTCTTACCTGAAGGCTCCACTCGGGAGGGCTCTGCTTCTAAGCTCCCTCAGGTTCTTTGCACCATTCACTTCCTTTTCGCTCTGGAACTCATGGCCGTTTGCTTCTTCCAAGCCAGCCATGGAGAGAGGACTTCTGCTTTTTCAAGTCTCTGACCTCTAGATGCCTTTAAAAGGTCAGGTCCATACAGGATGATCTCCCTTTTGATGAACTCAATAGGGGCTTTAACTGCATCTGTAAAATCCCTTAGCCTTTGTGATGGAGCATAACACAATAGTGGGGGGTGACCGCCCATCACATCTGCCATGTACTGTGGGCTAGAAGGAGATCGCGGGTTCAGCTCATACTGAAGAGGAGCGGACTTTATATAGAGAAAGGTACAGATTACAATAACCGTATCCTACCCTTTGCCCTCCTCTTCTGGTTAAGCATTAGGTTTTAAGATACTATTTTTTCTGTGAGTGAATGTCATTATTTCAAATCTGAATATAATACATCTTTTTATTTTACCAGTTTAGTCTTTATATTTTGCTTCCTCCTTTTCAAAGTCAGTGTGTTTATTCATCCAAAAGCATAATCAGCGATGTCAGGGAAGACCTTGGACTCTAGATTGCCACATAAGCTAAGCCTTTTTTTTTTTAATTAATAACTTGGCAGAATCAGAAAACAGAAGACAAAACCAGCAAGTGTCTTGACAGCACAAAAGTGATTGTATAATCAGTGGGAACAGAGGAAAAACAGCTTCTAGTGCGGCCAAGTCCTGGTGGAGAAGCCCTAGTTTGCTAAGAGGATTTATATATATCGCCTCATATATTCTAGAGAAATTTCTGTCCTTCAGTGAATTTGATGGAAATAAGTATCTTTTGTATTTTCCATGAGTCATAGGCAGTGTTTTATTTTTCTTTTCCTTCAGTCTCCTCATCCAGTTCATGAAACAGTACTGGATTTTATCTCTAAAACATACCACATATGTATCCCCTTCACCCCACCTCCATCCCCACCATCTTTGTGCAGGCCACCGTCTTCCACATGGGCTGCGCTCCTGTCTGTTTCCCATCATTCCTCACAGAGTTGGACATACAATGTAAAGGAGGTCCCATTGTGATCAATGCCTGAAACTCTCTCATGGGTTGCTAGTGCATTTAGGGTAAAATCAAAACTCCTCATAATGGTTGAAGGTCTATATTGGTTACTAATATATTATCTGCAAATAACAGAAACCCCAGATTGACAAATACATTTTATTTCTCTCACAAAAATCTTGAAGTAATCCAAGGCTGTCTTCCAAGAGTTTTTCAGTTGCCCACCCTTCTTCCAGCTCCCACTACCATACCACCGTAGGGTATGGTCCTGGTTCTCTCCATCCAAGATAACATTTGGGTAATAGCAGGATCAAGGAAGGGACAAAACAAAAGGAGAGTCAAAGCATGTAACTTGTATTTCTATGGATAACTCTTGGATGATGTCACACAACATTTTTATTTATATCATATTGGTTAGAACTTAGTCACCAGGTTCCACCTGACCTCAAGGAAGGCTGGACAATGTATTTATCCTGGGTGGCAATATGGTCAGCTAAAAGTTGATGTCTTTATTACACTGAAAGATGGGGAGAACACATAATGGAGGAAATCCAGCAATCTTCGCTTTAGTGTGCCCCTGGCCACCCAAATATTTGTGTGTGTTCTTTATTCCATGCATAGAACATACCCCCTCCCTCTGCAAAGGATGAAAGTCCACAGTCCTAACCAATTACTGCATCTGAACCAAAGTCCAGGATATCTGGGCCATCCTCATGCTCTTTCCCGGGTCTGGGTAGTGTTTTTCTTTGTCTAAAAGACAAGTTATTTGGCCTGCAACTCACTCTTTATGCAATGGACTAATAGCGTAGGAAACCCTAATAAAAACTCTCATTCATAAAAGAGGAGAATAGGGAACACAGGCCAGGCACTGTCCCATTGTAATTATCCCATCTGACTGGTCAGGAATAGCAAGGATTTCCTTCCCTGGTAGCAGAACATTTTTCTTATTGAGCTTTTCCTGAAGGCCCAAGTTCCGCCCTCTGAGAGGAACTCCACTCTTCAGTGTCCCTGTGCCCTCTGACTCAGCCCTCCAAAAGATTGTTCTTCGTGCATTATTGCCCATGACCTCATTCATGGGAGGACATTGGAGAGCATGCCCTTCTTGGGACTGTTCAGTTGATGTTAGCTTGGAGGCCCAGGGTTCTCTTGCATTCCGAACATTGACAGGTTTTTGCAGCTGGGAGTGTACAGTCTTTCAAAAACTTGGAAGGCTTCTGAACTATTTATTCATGCCTGTCCCATCTGTAAATAACTACAGCCAAAGGCCCTGTCTAGGAAGTTTTTAAATCCCAAACCTCTGGATCTGCCCATCCCAGCCTATGTCAGCTACAGGGTGACTTCTGAAATCAGCTGCTTCGGCTTTTCCCCGTCCTCAGCCTCTGGGCTTTTGTCCAGCTGGACCTCGGGGGTACTCCGGAATACCTGCTTTGGTCTCAACTCTTTCCATCTCTTCCTACTCACTGGGCTCCAACCACAGGGCCTTCTTTCAGTTCTTTGGATATGCTTACCTCTTTCCCTGCTCAGGGTCATGGCCATATGCTGCTTCTCCTTGAAATGTGTTCCCGATTCATCGTCTTGTTCTTTCTCCTCTCCTTCAGCAGCTGACTCAATCTCACCCATCGCTTCCCACGTTCAAGTGTCACCTGTTAAGAGAGACTGTTCTGTCCATTATATGTAAACAAATTCCCCCACTTTTATTCTCTAAATTCTCCATTTTGCCTTCTTGTTTCCTTCATGGTGTTCACCCAATGGATGATGTTAAAATTTGCTTTCTGTAGTGGGTTGAGTGGTGCCCACTCCTTCCCAACAAGTTTGTGTCCATCCAGGCCTCAGAATAAAACTTTATTTGGAAATAGGATCTTCGCAGATAGAATTAGTTAAGTATCTTGAAATGGGATCATCTTGAATTTAGGGCGGGCCCCAAATCCAGTGGCTGGTATCTTCGCAGGAGGAGGCAAGGGCACAGAGAGACATAAAAGGAAGAAGGCCATGTGAAGATGGAGGCAAAAATGAGTCATATTGTTACAAGTCAAGGAACGTCAGAGGCCACCAGGAAGAGGAATAGGCAAAGGAACTTTTTCCCCTAGAGCCTTTGGAGGGAACGTGGTCCTGCCAGCACCTTGGTTTTAGGCTTCTGGACTCTGGAACTATGAGAGAGTTAATTTTTGTTGTTTTAAGCCAGCAAGTTTGGGGGTAATTTGTTATGACAGCCCTAGAAAACTTGTACACTTTCCTTTTTATTTAATTAATTAATTTATTTATTCATTTATTTTTGACTGTCCTCTAGAATGTTGCTTCTCAGACATGAACTTACATCAGAGTCACCACAAAGTCTTAGTAAAACAGATTGCTGGCCTCCACCCTCAAGGTTTCTAAAGTGGGCCCCAAGAATTTACCTACATTCCTAGCAATATGTCAGCTTGTGCTGATGCTTCTGGACTGGGGGAGGGGGTTGGGCTCAAATTTGAGAACCTCAGCTCTTGGGAGCAGGTTTTTAAGGGTTAGGACTAGATTTGTCTTTTTCAACATTATGTGCTCAGCCCCTAACATGGAGTCTGACACAGTGTACAACCACTAAATACTTGTTGAGTGACTTATTAAATTGGTAGGTGAAGAAAATTGTATCTGTGTATATTATTCATCCAATGTATTTCACTCCCACAATGACCACTGGTTAAAAATACAGACTTCTGTGCCCCCAAATCAAGTTATATACAAATTTAGTACCTACTTTCTGCTGTAACTAATAGCTAGGTCTCCTAGCTCTTTAACAAAATAAGTCCATCACATGATGAAGATTCATACACAGAAGGAGGGAGCCCTTTACACAGAGGCTGCTGAAGATTTGCATGGAATGGAAATTTGACCAATGAGAGTGCATGTGAGTGGCATAGCTCAGAGCTATGGTTGATGGCCACTTGAATTAGATGTTTTTCAGTGGTGTTCAGGTTATATAAGACTTTATTGGCAACCCTGAGAATAGTTCCTTAAATTCCGACTACTGAGGGAAAAAAAGTGTTTCCTCGATAATAGAATTTATTGATCCCAAGTTCCTATTAGCATGTGCCAGTTGGCGGCCATGGGCAATATCTGCCTAGTGGATGTGTTTTGTTTCGCTTGCAAAGTATTTTTAAATGTGGAAATCTTCACATACATACTCAGATATCTAGTTTCTTCAGAAAAGTCCTTGTCAACAATCTGCCAGATCTAAATAGCAGTGGCCCCACTTAATTGGGTCAAGGGCTCCTTAGAGTGACATTTACCCCACTGCTCATCTTATACCTGGCTTCCGCTCAGTTACATTACTTGCTCGGCCCTCCTGTAGACAACTGAATTTTCAACCTGTTGTGTTGTATAACAAACACTATTGAACATGTGCTGTGTATTAGGAACTGAATTGGAAGCGAAGAGATGATTAAGACAGCCTTAGCCCTCCGAGCGTACATGGTCTGCTGGGAGACACAGGAGCTGAACCAAATAGTGATCATGGTAACCGCTCTGTAATGGAGGTTTGCATAAAGTATTATAGGAGATACTGCTAATTAAGAGAGAGAAAAAAGGATCCAGGGGTGGTTTTTTTGTCCTTTCTTAGATGAGATGCCATAGATGTGAGGAAGATAAAACAAAACAAAACAAAACAAAAAACCAGACAACCCCCCCCCCAAAAAAACCCCCAGAAACCCAGAAAGCAAATGCAGAATGATTCCCAGCAAAGTGCATGATTTCCACTGGGCTTTTCCTTCATTTTTTCCCCCTTTTTATATGTAATTATTTTATTTGTTAAAAACATTTAGTTTGTGTTCTTCTTACCTTTGAAGATAGCTGTATGATTACAAGGCTATCGATTTTGGGTTTTCCTTTCTTCATGGTGTCAAGCGCATGATAAAGTATTTCATTTCAGAGTACTGCGTTTTCAGTGTCACCAGAAACACACGATAATAAAAATGATGAAATGAGCAAAGCACTACCACCACCACCACCGATATGGTTCATACTGGCTGACACTGTTTCGGTTTCAGCTCCCTTTGGGCATCGAGCCTCTCTTCATCAGCGACTTGTTTCACTTCCCATTGGAATGACCATTTTTAACCTGGATGTAGGAAGCAGGATAGGTGCCTGGGTAGTTACGACAGAAGCAGTATTTCACGTAGGGTCTGACACAGGAACACTGGGAGAAATGCCTGGATGTGGTTTGTGATGACAGTCTTGCGCCTTTCTGCTTGTGACCTCTGCCCAAAGGAATCTTTTGTTGCCTCTCAGGAATATGCCCCGGATTATCTGTGTTGATTACCGTGGGAAGAGAACAAAACACCAGGACCGACACTGAGAGACGAGAGCTTCTCAGATTTAAAATTAGTAGATTTTTGTACATAAGATGATCTTGAACAACATAGTGGGGGCCAGCAACAAAACATTTTTACCAAAATTAAAGCTGGGTATTAAGTGTAATTACTATGTCCAGGGATTTCAAGGTGTTAGAGAGACTATCAGTGCCAACCATTGACTTGGTATGAGTCTCATTTCTTGACTACGTGTGCTCCACATCCCCGGCACTAATGCCCCTTCTGACTCTCTCTCTCCTTCTCTGCAGTTCTATTCAGTATTTCTGCTTTCTTCCAGTGTATTCTCTTGGTCAAGGGTGCTTCAGTTATCTTTTCTGTAGGTTTTTTTTCTTTATAAAAATAAATTTTTTTTACCTCTTATGTAAAAAGGTAGTGATTAGAATTAATCTGATGAAGTGCAGAAAAGAATTAAATATACATTATTATCAGATTGTTGAAACCAAATAAAGACCATCCTTAAAATTTCACAGAAGTATGGCAAATATTTCTTGAAAGTCAAACTCTTGAAACATGAAGAGTACCAAGCATTAATTTGTACTTAACATGTTTAGAGTAGTGTGAATTCATTTGGTGTGGAATATTTCTTTAAAAGGTAGTATGGTCCTGTGTGTCTGGCTGCACTGAGGACTTGGAGCTTGTCAGTCTGATAAGGAGAATCCTACTGAGCGTGTTGTGAAAAGCCCTGCCGTGCTTTTCGTTCTCTTGCCTTTCCCTGGTCCTGGCCTCTGGGGTCAGCACATGGGAAGGATTGTTATGACTAGAGTTGCCACTGGGTTTAAATTGCCAGCAGAACCAGTGTTCTTTGATTTTCTGCTGACCAATCCACATGTTACTTGTACCTGACCAAAACGACATGTTATTTAAAGAGTGGTAAGCCTCAGAAAAACTCTAAAGAAAGTACAAGAAAGTAGTTGGTGAAAATCATTAAAGCTTCAAGATAACAATTCTAGTTTGTTGGAATGAAAGCTCCAATTTGATTTGATAAGGCTTTAGGAATTTTGAATAGGGGGCTCGAGGGAAGGTCTTGGGATTGCCGGGCTCTACCTTTGTCCTGTTCCCAGACAGTCACTGAACGTGATTTCGCGGAGTTCAGCCCACTGTGCTCCAGGGGCGGGCCTGGCCCTGTGGACTCAGCGACCGGATCTGTCTGGCGCAACCCAGCGTCAGCCCGTCCCTAGCATGGAAATGCATATCATCCCAGCTTCTAAAAGTGGACCTAAGGCAGAACGGAAGTTATTAATTTGCAGTGGAAATTGCCAAGAATGCTGTCGACTTCTCTAGTCAATTCAAACACTCTTTACAGACAGAATACTTAAGAAATTACAAATGGAGGGGCGCCTGGGTGGCACAGCGGTTAAGCGTCTGCCTTCGGCTCAGGGCGTGATCCC
>NC_048225.1:70574717-70577759 GCF_002007445.2 Ailuropoda melanoleuca
TTTAAAAAAAAAAAAAGAAATTACAAATGGAAAGCTGGTTGCTGACCTTATGTTTCAAAAGAAGGGTGTTACCCAGTTATCTCCCTAAAGCCGCATTTAGCCTTAGTACGGAACGGGTTGGACTAAATCACCCGTTTTTCTACTGGAAGGGTTGGAAGGTCACTATGAAGGTTTGCTTCAGGCTCCTTCTTCCCCTGGCTTCCTCTGATTGAGCCCTTTTGTCACCCTGTTGGCCGTGTGGTTATGCGTTCCTGGCCATGTAGCCAGGAGACTTTGCACATGGCTGTTCTAAGCATATGGTTTCCATAGCAGTAAGTCCCAGGACAACCTCGCTCACCTTTTACAAGTTTTTGGAATGTAATTCTGTCATTTCCAATATGCCGACTCTAGGTCTGTGTTCTAAACATAAGACAGGCTCGAACGAAGGCAACAATGATCAGAACTGGAAACCGGTTTAAAAGCAGCTTCAGAGTCTCTTAATTCAAATAACTGTTCCAGTATGTAGGAGCTGTGTAAACTTGACAGAGAGACCACATTAAGTCTCAGTTTTTCATCTGTAAAATGGGAAAAATAATAATGCCTGCTTACTAGAATAGTTAGGATTCAGTGAGATGATATACACACGATGTTAAGCAAATTTCCTGGCATATATTGAAATTAGCATTAAGCTCGCCATTAGTTATTATTATTAATACTGTTACGGCCTGCGCCATTTGTGCAAACATTTTTAACCATGTTTCAAAAACAGCATTCAGGTTAAGGTGGGCTGGCCACATCTGAATGGGGATTTGGGTTCTGTCGGTGCAGTGAGCTCTCTGTGTCAGTGGCAGACCTTTTAGAGCCTTGTGACTGCTACTTAGAGGTACATGGATAGCTCTGGTCCCTTTTCATAGCCAAGTCCCATCAAAAGTGATATTTCAGTTTTTCTGATATATCTGCATATACAGACACAACCTTGGAATGATGTAGTCTTGATTTTGAAACTCCTCCTGAAAGAGGGTGCTATATTTTATGAAGACTTCTTAATCACTTTAACAGATTGTTTGGATATCATTAATTCATGTCCAAGCAAGTTCCCAATGCATTAGCCACCATATTTATTCTGTATTCCTTCGNAAACTCCTCCTGAAAGAGGGTGCTATATTTTATGAAGACTTCTTAATCACTTTAACAGATTGTTTGGATATCATTAATTCATGTCCAAGCAAGTTCCCAATGCATTAGCCACCATATTTGTTCTGTATTCCTTCCATATTCCATTGTCTACCTTCGACCTTTCAAACCACCAAAACGTGGCAACAGTATAACTCTTCAAAGTCCTGCTCTGCTGTAGACTGTAAGGTCTGGATGGTTTGATGGGGTCGGGAAATAAGAATCAAATTTCAATGAAAAGATTGAATAAGCTGGAACGATGCACAAGATACATAACTCCTCCATAATTCCAAGACAGTTTAGATATCACGTTAACTAATCACCATTTCAAGTCTGAATTGATTTGTTACCATGATGAAACAGCTCTTACATTATTAGGTATGACGCATGTGATGGTACATATAAAAAGCCAATACGTAAAACTCACAGAATTTTTTGAACATGAAAGTTGAACAACAACACTCTCCTTTGAATTCACACACATCTTCCACATCCCAGTTCTTGATTGCTGCTCATTTCACCCGTTTCACAAGACCATTCAGGTGATGAGTCACTCGCTGTCCCTCACTTGGAAGAAGAGCAAAGTAATGTCTATCGTTTAACATCTGACAAGAAGTTTATAAAGAGGGAGAAAATCTTACCCAGAGTTCTTTGGACTGTTCAGAAGAAAGGTGTTTTGTCGATCTGGAGCGCTGCGTCATGGTCTGTATCACAAGATGATAAGGCAAAAATGATGGAACATTGTTTTTCTAAAATCGCTTCCAGGACAATGCCTGGCCCAAATGCTTCCAGATTAATACTGTACATCTGACAGGTTATAAAAGGAAGAGTTAAAATAGGGATCTCAGGTCCATGTTACTTAATGATGACATCAAGTTCTAGGTGCTCTATCAAAAGTATGACAAAATGGCCCTAGGAAAATGTTTTGTCCGTGTTCACTTAACCTTTTCCAGAGGTTTCCTGGTTTCTCACCTGCTATACCTTTGGCCCAGAATACTTTCTCCTCTTCCTGTCCCTTGTCCCTGCATGTACTTAACTCAGCATCACCTCCTCTTAATGGTGTTTTCTATATTGGTGCATTTCCAGTCTGACTTAGGTGTCTTTCTTCTGTGTTCTTATTGTGATCCCATAACATTTTGCTCATACCTCAATGCTCTTATTAATCAAGCAGAACTATCTCATTTTCTTGTCCATTTGTGAGTGAATAGTAGATGCCCAACATGTTTTTTCAATAAAGAATAACTTAATGGATGGGTGGAAGTAATGTTTATTCCTCCTTGAGGAATTTGGAAAGTTCCTACATTTGGATTGTTCTAGAAGGATGGGTAGGTGTTTGTCAATAAGGAAAGAAAGAGAAGGGGATTTTGGGGAGAAAGAACAAAGGACATAGAGTTAATGAAAACACATGGTGAGGGGCACCTGGGTGGCTCAGTCGGCTAAGTGTCTGCCTTCAGCTCAGGTCATGATCCCAGGGTCTTGGGATGGAGCCCCACATCGGACTCCCTGCTCAGTGGGGAGCCTGCTTCTCTCTCTCCCTCTGCTGCTCCCCCTGCTTGTGCTTTCTCTCACTCTCTCTCCTGCTCTCTGTCAAATTAATAAAATCTTAAAAAAAAAAAAAAGAAAAAAGAAAACACATGGTAAGTAAGGGAAGGACTTAATAGTTTGTGTATAGTGAGGCCAGTGGATGAGATAGAGTGGAATCAGGTGGGTAATAGAATGTAATATTGGACAGGTCAGGTGAGATTAAATTATGAAAGGTTTTTAAAGCTAAAATAAGCAGAAAAGAAAGCATTGTAATTTCTAAGGTAAGCAACTGATATACTAAAAATGGATTAAGTGTTCATAAAATTATAAAAGATAAAAAATATTTATCATTCCTTTGTGAACTCT
>NC_048225.1:70577901-70588952 GCF_002007445.2 Ailuropoda melanoleuca
CATATGGTTTCCATAGCAGTAAGTCCCAGGACAACCTCGCTCACCTTTTACAAGTTTTTGGAATGTAATTCTGTCATTTCCAATATGCCGACTCTAGGTCTGTGTTCTAAACATAAGACAGGCTCGAACGAAGGCAACAATGATCAGAACTGGAAACCGGTTTAAAAGCAGCTTCAGAGTCTCTTAATTCAAATAACTGTTCCAGTATGTAGGAGCTGTGTAAACTTGACAGAGAGACCACATTAAGTCTCAGTTTTTCATCTGTAAAATGGGAAAAATAATAATGCCTGCTTACTAGAATAGTTAGGATTCAGTGAGATGATATACACACGATGTTAAGCAAATTTCCTGGCATATATTGAAATTAGCATTAAGCTCGCCATTAGTTATTATTATTAATACTGTTACGGCCTGCGCCATTTGTGCAAACATTTTTAACCATGTTTCAAAAACAGCATTCAGGTTAAGGTGGGCTGGCCACATCTGAATGGGGATTTGGGTTCTGTCGGTGCAGTGAGCTCTCTGTGTCAGTGGCAGACCTTTTAGAGCCTTGTGACTGCTACTTAGAGGTACATGGATAGCTCTGGTCCCTTTTCATAGCCAAGTCCCATCAAAAGTGATATTTCAGTTTTTCTGATATATCTGCATATACAGACACAACCTTGGAATGATGTAGTCTTGATTTTGAAACTCCTCCTGAAAGAGGGTGCTATATTTTATGAAGACTTCTTAATCACTTTAACAGATTGTTTGGATATCATTAATTCATGTCCAAGCAAGTTCCCAATGCATTAGCCACCATATTTATTCTGTATTCCTTCGATATTCCATTGTCTACCTTCGACCTTTCAAACCACCAAAACGTGGCAACAGTATAACTCTTCAAAGTCCTGCTCTGCTGTAGACCGTAAGGTCTGGATGGTTTGATGGGGTCGGGAAATAAGAATCAAATTTCAATGAAAAGATTGAATAAGCTGGAACGATGCACAAGATACATAACTCCTCCATAATTCCAAGACAGTTTAGATATCACGTTAACTAATCACCATTTCAAGTCTGAATTGATTTGTTACCATGATGAAACAGCTCTTACATTATTAGGTATGACACATGTGATGGTACATATAAAAAGCCAATACGTAAAACTCACAGAATTTTTTGAACGTGAAAGTTGAACAACAACACTCTCTTTTGAATTCACACACATCTTCCACATCCCAGTTCTTGACTGCTGCTCATTTCACCCGTTTCACAGACCATTCAGGCNAACTAATCACCATTTCAAGTCTGAATTGATTTGTTACCATGATGAAACAGCTCTTACATTATTAGGTATGACGCATGTGATGGTACATATAAAAAGCCAATACGTAAAACTCACAGAATTTTTTGAACATGAAAGTTGAACAACAACACTCTCCTTTGAATTCACACACATCTTCCACATCCCAGTTCTTGATTGCTGCTCATTTCACCCGTTTCACAAGACCATTCAGGTGATGAGTCACTCGCTGTCCCTCACTTGGAAGAAGAGCAAAGTAATGTCTATCGTTTAACATCTGACAAGAAGTTTATAAAGAGGGAGAAAATCTTACCCAGAGTTCTTTGGACTGTTCAGAAGAAAGGTGTTTTGTCGATCTGGAGCGCTGCGTCATGGTCTGTATCACAAGATGATAAGGCAAAAATGATGGAACATTGTTTTTCTAAAATCGCTTCCAGGACAATGCCTGGCCCAAATGCTTCCAGATTAATACTGTACATCTGACAGGTTATAAAAGGAAGAGTTAAAATAGGGATCTCAGGTCCATGTTACTTAATGATGACATCAAGTTCTAGGTGCTCTATCAAAAGTATGACAAAATGGCCCTAGGAAAATGTTTTGTCCGTGTTCACTTAACCTTTTCCAGAGGTTTCCTGGTTTCTCACCTGCTATACCTTTGGCCCAGAATACTTTCTCCTCTTCCTGTCCCTTGTCCCTGCATGTACTTAACTCAGCATCACCTCCTCTTAATGGTGTTTTCTATATTGGTGCATTTCCAGTCTGACTTAGGTGTCTTTCTTCTGTGTTCTTATTGTGATCCCATAACATTTTGCTCATACCTCAATGCTTTTATTAATCAAGCAGAACTATCTCATTTTCTTGTCCATTTGTGAGTGAATAGTAGATGCCCAACATGTTTTTTCAATAAAGAATAACTTAATGGATGGGTGGAAGTAATGTTTATTCCTCCTTGAGGAATTTGGAAAGTTCCTACATTTGGATTGTTCTAGAAGGATGGGTAGGTGTTTGTCAATAAGGAAAGAAAGAGAAGGGGATTTTGGGGAGAAAGAACAAAGGACATAGAGTTAATGAAAACACATGGTGAGGGGCACCTGGGTGGCTCAGTCGGCTAAGTGTCTGCCTTCAGCTCAGCTCATGATCCCAGGGTCTTGGGATGGAGCCCCACATCGTACTCCCTGCTCAGTGGGGAGCCTGCTTCTCTCTCTCCCTCTGCTGCTCCCCCTGCTTGTGCTTTCTCTCACTCTCTCTCCTGCTCTCTGTCAAATTAATAAAATCTTAAAAAAAAAAAAAAGAAAAAAGAAAACACATGGTAAGTAAGGGAAGGACTTAATAGTTTGTGTATAGTGAGGCCAGTGGATGAGATAGAGTGGAATCAGGTGGGTAATAGAATGTAATATTGGACAGGTCAGGTGAGATTAAATTATGAAAGGTTTTTAAAGCTAAAATAAGCAGAAAAGAAAGCATTGTAATTTCTAAGGTAAGCAACTGATATACTAAAAATGGATTAAGTGTTCATAAAATTATAAAAGATAAAAAATATTTATCATTCCTTTGTGAACTCTCACTCTGTAAAGTTCAGTATGCCTTGAAAAATGGGAATAAGCATAAGCTCCTAAAAGCTCTTTGGAGAAATACCGCATAAGTGAATTGATGGCTGGAGAGACAGATAGATGGCTTCATGGATAGCATTGGAACAAATTGATTTATGGTTTGCAGAGCTTGTAGGAACCCCAGACGTTTTTGTATTTAATTGACCTTTAATGTGGCCTTTGGGATTGAACATCTCATTTCTAGTCTTCTGATATCTTTGACTACATAATTTCAGGCATCTGAAGATGAAGTGCTATTTTTGTCAAAGCCATTGATTCCCAGGGATGGATTAAAATTTTGGAAATGTTAAGAAAAGGCCAGGGAAAATATTTTCTACCTTACTTTGGGAGGCAGATCTAAAATATTCTTTATACTAAAACAGGCATCATCATTCTGGCCCATTTCCCTACTGCTTAGATGTTAGAAGGTGCAGCCATTCATTCAGCTCTTCAGCATTAAAATGGCTCCCATTTATTTGGCAAATGTTGTTTTTCCAGTCCCATACTTAATGCAGTATTTTGATGTAAAAAGATGTTAATAAAGACAGCGGTTAAGTCTGAGCCTGAATAGGGGTCTATAGATCATTGTGTGAGTAGTGTTTTCTGAGAGGCCAGATACTTACAGACGTGTATGGTAGCGAGTCTCTTTATGTGAAGACCCAAAGTGGGGCATTCACCAATAAGCAGATGTGTGATATTTTGTCCCTGGAACCCTAGGTCATATAGCTTGGGTGATAGCAAACTTTTCCTGGAAAGGGCCAGATGGTATACGTGTATGGCCTTATGAGCCATACGATTTATCTGTCACAACTTCCCACCTCTGTTATCACAGGGCAAAAGCGTCTGTAGAAGATACGTAAATGAAGGAGCATGGCTGTGCTCTAATTAAAACTTTACTTATGGATATTGAAATTTGAATTTCATGTAAGTTTCACATGTCATGAAATATTACGGTTTTTATTCTTTTCAACCATGGAAAAACCCGGAAAACTTTTTTTTAGCTTGTGAGCCATGCGAAAACAGGTGGCAGGCCAGATTTGGCCCATAGGCCAATATTAGCTGAGCCCAGACAGAGATGATCGTCTCTGCCTCTAGAATGGCCATCTGGATCTGCCGGATGGATTTACTCCCAAGCTGCATGGATGAGAAGCATCCTTTCCCTGGAAACTAGTTTTTACTTAAGTATTGGGGGGAATAATTCTCACATCAGCTACTAACCATTTTCTACAGCAGGTGGTTTACCATGTGGAGCAAACGCAGGAACACGGCCTGAGTGGTGGAGGGAAGGCAGTGTGGGAAGTCCCCTTCCAAAGCTTTCCCAGCCTCGACGCCTCACTTCTTCACTGACTCATTGATCCTCAGACTTTTCAAGAGCAGATGCCAGCCAGGGTCCTGGAGGCCGGCAGAAGCCCTAGCAAGGGATGTTCCACAGGAGCGGGGTGGCACTTATTTCTAGGTTCCATTTTTATTCTTCTTTTCCTCTCCTTTTCAAGAACTGCCAGTGGCATTGGGATACGGGTTGCCCTGGAGGAAGAACCCGTCCTGACAGCTCAGTGACAGATAGCAGGCTTACCTTTGGTAAAGATTTTTCAGATATGCATGTTCCCTCACGTGTATGTATGTTTGCGTATATACGTGTGTGCCCGTACAGGAAGCAGACTGTAATCAGAATTTGGGATATGAAACACTAATGATTTTTTTTAAAGATTTTATTTATTTATTTGACACAGAGAGAGACAGCCAGCGAGAGAGGGAACACAAGCAGGGGGAGTGGGAGAGGAAGAAGCAGGCTCACAGAGGAGGAGCCTGATGTGGGGCTCGATCCCAGAACGCTGGGATTACGCCCTGAGCCGAAGGCAGACGCTTAACAACTGCGCCACCCAGGCGCCCCGAAACGATTAGGAAGTATTCTTGGGACCAGCATCTGGTGGGGAAGAGAAGGAAGCAAGAGGCAGCAGAAGGAGGCCTGAGGCTGCAGTGCAGGCCCAGTGACAGGGACCCCCCGGGGAAGGCTGGAGTCAGAATGACCTTCAGAGCTGTTCCAGATGGGGCCAAGGCGAGCAGGTGGTTATGCTGTCACTTGGTTGTGTCATTAGATTTTGAGCCACCGAGGAAGGGGTGTGACCTTGTGTGGGGCAGTTCTCTGCAGCTGTGGCATTCCACGCATGACAGCTGAAGGTGTCTACTGACTGCTGTCTCGGAGCGAGGCTGCAAGCCCTTGTGCCGGGAACATCTATCTGTCCATCTGTCTGTCCATCTATTCACCTGTCTATCTGTGTATCAGTCAATCTAGAATGTGTGTGTGCACACACGTGTGTAAATTTAAGAATTCTAATGTTATAATTCCTAGCACAGTGGATAGCCCTTGAAATAATTTGCTGGAAGGATCGACGATGATTTCTATGCTGGTTACCTTGATTTAGTTGTATAAGAAGCACTAAGAAGTAATTGAGGCTTAGAGAAAAGAGGAAGAAACTCAAAAGGAGGTTTTCTGACTCATCCTGTGATCCGTTTGGCCTTTTCTAAGGGCCAGACTATACCTAAATATTGGATTTGAAGAGTCACATTACCTGAAGCACAGTGTTCAGTTGTGAGATTAAGAGTCTTCATCTGTGTTTGTTTTTTGTATTTTTTAAATAGAAGGCTACCGGTGATCTCATCTCGAGGCTGGGGAAACAATTTCACTTTAAACACATATATTTTGAACAGCCTTATTTTAAAGCTGTTTGGTTTTTTAGTTGACTAGGCAGCACAGGCCATTTGGATTATTTTTCTTTCAGGGAGCATAAATTTTGGACAATGTGCATCTCAGGGCTTTCTGACAGTTCTCCAATTTCTTGGTTTCTCACTGGGCCCTGAAAAAGACAAAAGATACCTCCCCCCCCCCCCCCCCCCGAACAATTTAATCCATGCAAATCTCCTCCACTGCTTGGGATGCATATTCAAAATAGTTGTATTGCAATATTAACTGTTTAAAAGTATTTATTTTGCTTTCATCACTAAGCCTGACATTTGTCTTTTGGCAGCTTATCTTGAGGTTAGTGAATTTTTGATAAAGTTTCTTTTGTTACCTTTATTTTTATTTTCTTTTTTGTATCTTTTCTTTCAAATAATATACTGTTCAGACTGTTTATATATGCATATTTTTCTAGCAAATCACTGTCATTGTTGCCTGTATCTCCCTTTGGAGTGATCGTTTATTAGATGCCCTTATGTCCCATCTCTGCCGTCACCGACAGTGAAATCGGGTCAGTGACCCTGGCTTGTCTGTCATTTCTCTGTCCTCTTTGCCCTTGTCATGCAGTATGTTCCCAAACTCTGCCAACTTTGTCTTAGGATGAGTGTTCAGATTTTGGCATCTGCAATCACTGTCCAAGGCTAGGTTCTAATCGTCTTACACCTGAAATATTTTAATGGGCTCTGGCCAGTTTTCCTGGCATTTCTGGAGATGTCCTACACCCAGCAACAAGATTCATCTTCAAGAGCATTCTAATCCCTCACTTTCCCCTGGTGCCACTGCGGCTCTCACTGGCCCTTTCTGAAGGTGTCCCTCCAGCTGCTGCCAGCCTACTATCACTTATGTCCTGAGCACCCGCAGCCCCCCATCTCTTGCTCTCAGGCCATGCTGGCTTCCAGGGAAGCCAAACCAGTTTTCCCACAGGGTGTGTGCAGCTGCTCTTCCCTGTGTCTTGAGATTCTTCCCCCACCCCCATGTCTGCTAGGGGTTCTTTCTGTTTCTGCCCAAATACCCTCCTCACAGACCAGAGTTCCTTAACCACCTGCCCAAGAGAGCCAACCTCCAGGAGTCTCAGTCTTCCCGCCCTCCTTTATTTTTATTCATGGGACTCATTAGTATCTAAAAATGTTTAGTTTTCTATACTTGTCCCTTGATTTTGTCTGTCTTCCTCCATTTCAGTGTTGCCCACAAAAGCAGGACCTGAGTCTATGCTCTTCACTGTTAATCTTGTGTCCCTAGAAGAGGGGCATGCGGTCCTTACACCGACCATCTGGAAGATCATACGTTTCTGTCATGTATGTAAACTCACTTTAGAGAATTGAAAATTTTGTCAGCTAAGAATATTCATCCTTGATTTTGTGCAGCAGTACTGTACCCTGGAATATTCCCCACCCTCCTGACTTCCAAACCAGGTTTCTTCCTTCCTTCCAAGCTCAGCCTAACACTGGACCGCTCCGTTAGACCCTTCTGTTGCTGCATTTGAGGGGCCAACAGACAGAGCTCCCTTTCCTGCCCAGATTCTGGACAAATGGAGACACAGAGCAGGGAGGGCAAGGAGATGAACCTGCCACCGTTATTACTGATAAAGGCCACAGGGGGAGATGTGGGTCTGCAGGTGAACGTGCTAGCCGGGGCCTGCTGGGCCCCAGGCTGCGTAGACTGGGTCATGCCCTCTTCTGGTAGAGGACTTCCCTGAAGGAGCAGAGCGGGATATTTCCCTTCATGTGTTTTCCCTGCGAGCCCTTTGTGAATCTGACCGCTTTGTTTATTTATTTTGTCAAGTCGTCTGATCTGACATGTGTAATTTGTGTAACTCTTTTCTTCAGCGAATTATGCGGTGCCTCATCGCGCATGTTATAATGCGATGCTCAGAGAAAACACTTCCTGATTGTTTTTAATTGTAAAGTGGATTGAGCCGAATCGCTGCAGCTTGCAGGCTGAGTGGGTCTCGGAGGAATTCTCTGCCCGTCACCGCAGCTGCCGACTCCCTGACACTGTTCTCTGCCTGCTGCGACTTTGGGCAGCCCCACAAACACATCTACCTTCTGTCTGACAAAACGCACTCAATCGTCTGTGGGTTTTGCGTGAATCCGCAATGACTGTTCATTATCAGCTGATGTTTATTTTGAGTGACCCTTGAATCTATTATCTGCATTACCCTGAATTCCAAGATCTTTCAGGCTCCATAGGTCTTTGCAAGGTAAAAATACGCACCCGTTTGCAGTGCAAGCGCGTTTAATAGGTGTTTAATATCCGTGTTTCATACCAGTAAAGAGTTAGGTGATAAGACCTCTGTTTCAGCCAGAATGGCTTAAGGGATGGAAACAAGTAAGCTCCGAGTCTCAGTGACGTAAAGCAAAGCGTCTTCCTCCCCCTTGTTCCCGCCGCACAGGCCGCTGGAGGCACGGCCCGCCCGCGTCGTCCGCAGCCTCTGCAACGCTGGGGGCTGCTCACGTAGGCAGGAGAGGGGGCGTCACACCGGCAGATACGAAGACGCTTGGCAGGACGGGCACGGCCTCCCCACTCACCGCTCGCGGGCAGAGCTAGCCACAGGACTCCGTTGGTCACCGGGCCCACCTTGCATTCTCTCACCATCCCCCTGGATAGTGGAGAGCGGGACTGCGCCTTGGCGAGGAGCATTAGGGACGATGTCAGTGTTGCTGGCTACACTGAGTCAGCAAGACCAAAGCACACGATAGCCTGGCTGGAAGAATCTAGAATGTTCAGCAGGTTTAATGAAGGAGTTGCATTCAGTGACCAAAAAACCAGCAGTTGCTATTTATGACTGTTCCTGAACAGCTTGAAAGAAAGTCTTTACTCAGGTACCAATGGTCTGTCTTCCACGAATAGTAACATTTTCAAAATGATGCAAAAAGGCACTACCTGGGACCTGTATTTCCCTGTTTTTAAATAATATATATTTTGCGACATTGTCAAATGATGTCTTCTTGTTTCTTTAAACCGGGAGTTCATTTGTTCCAGAGTTAGATTTTAACTTATCAAGGGAAGTATCAAATATACATGGCTTTGGTATCCAGCTCTTCATTTTTGTTTTTCCTTGGGACTTTGGCCTGTCCTAAAATCCCCTTTTCTGGACTCTCGGTGAGCAAGAGATCCTGGCACCTTCCTTCCTCATTGTCCATCAAGTCACCCAGTGGGTTTCTCATTTGAATCAATGAGAATGCTACGGCCAGACATTAGGTTAAAAAAGCAAATAAGAAGCAAGGACTTGGAATGTTCTGGAATAGCTTTATTGATAAAATGAATGTACCGTGGACATAGTTTGCAAAGCTAGCCCACAGTAGAGGAACATTATTTAGATAATCTTATAGCATCACAAGTTTCACAATACCAATAGGTCTCTCCCTCTGAGATAAAGTTCTTTAGTATTAATTTGAGAGGAATTCCATTTGATATTTCCCTCGTTCTTCTAAGGAATGTGTTGTATTATAGTGTGTCTTCTCACTTGGATAGCAAACCAGGATTGGATGCTTCAGGCAAAACTGAGACTGAAATAATTCCATTTAAATGGACTTTAGATTTTAAATGGGGGGGGCAGGTGTTAGTCCAGAGGCACAAAATTTCAGTTATACAAGCTGAATAAGTCCTAGAGAGATGTAGTGAGCGGCATAGAGCCTATAGTTAACAAAACTTCACTGTATAATCAAAATTTGCTAAGAGGGCAGATCTTATGTTAAGTGTTCTTATCACACACACAAAAAGAATCATCTTAAAAGATAAAATAAATTTAGGACAACCTTAAAAACATGAATAAAGATAAAATAAAATCTTAGAAAATTGTGTATGTATCATGACCAAAAGCTATTAAATTCAATAATGCTTTTATTTATTAAATTTTTTAAAGATTTATTTATGTATTTGAGAGAGAGAGAGAGTGTGAGCACAAGCGGGGGAGGGATTGAGGGAGGGGGAGAGAGTACCCTCAAGCAGACTCCCCCCAGCACGGAGCCCAACGCAGGGCTCAGTATCAGAACCCTGAGATCATGACCTGAGCGGAAATCAAGAGTCAGACGCTTAACTGAATGAGCCACACAGGTGCCCCCTCCTTTTTTTTTTAAAGATTTATTTCAATAATGCTTTTAAATGCTACTCATTCTCTCAGGCACAAAAATGTACATACATGTGCAACTGCTCTGTTATTATGTTATTACATGTGTGTGGATGTGGATGTGTGACAAATAATTATTCAGTTTTTACATAAGGCTTAGACTACATCTGGACTTTTGGGTCTTTACAGTATCTCCAGTCCTGACCCAGCTGGTTGGGAAGCACAAACCTTGGCTATCTGTATCATTTTGCAGGTGAGGAAGACATCAGGTAAAGTGAACTGCCCCCGGCCATGTATAGTGAAGGGACTGTTGCCAGTTAGCATTCTGATTATTTTTTATAGTTCACCTAATACCTGAGTCTGTCTTGTGCCAGGCACAAGGCCAAGTGCTGGGAATAAAGTAATGAGACATGGTCCACGAGGAGTTAAGATATACACAGTGAAACAAAGGGGTTTCTATCTGACACTGACCCTGATTATCAGTGGAACCTACTCATTACCATTTGACTAAATAGAAGGAAAGTCTAGAGAAAATTTGAAATCACCATATAGGTGAAGTCAGCTTGTCTTGTCATCAGACACATAGATAAAGCTACAGCCTGTGAGGCCTAACACACTTACTGGAAAAATAGTAGTCTCTCAATAAATATATGTTGAATGAACAAACGAGAAAAAGTAAAGAGGAGTAAGGAAATAGCATATCGTGTAGGAATTATGTTGATTTCTTACATGTATACACTTAATCTAGATGGGATATTTAATCTGCCAAAAAAGGGAAAAAATATCAGAATTCTATTGCTTTGGGGAGTGACTCTCAAAATGATTTAAAGATGTATTTTACTGGCACCTTGCATAGAAATTACAGGTTGAAACTGTGATTTACTTACCAGTATTGGCACTGTTGTCTGAATCATTTATGTCTATCATTATCAAACCTTTTTCTGGTTTTTCCTTAATCATAAAATATGGAGAAGGGAAGATTCATTGTGTTTTATAGATGGCAGAAGAGCAAGACAGGGAAACATAAGTGATTTATCCAAGGTCATATAATGAGTATTTTCTTTCAAAACTGAGAAAGTAATCCTACTTCTAGGCTGTGGTTTGGTGAGCACAGTGAATGATAACAGTTGTCTCATCTTACAACAGATTGAAATCAATTTAGATTATGCAGTTCTGGCATATAAGAAATTATTGCATTGGATACAAATGAGTAAAGGAGGAAAAGGATGAGGGCATGACTTTCTTTGCATTATTCATTGCCTCTCCTGATTTTTACAATGATCTCTGGATCAGTTGGAGAGCAATTTCTCCCTCCCTCCCACCTTCCCTCCCTCTTTCACTCCCAGCTTCCCTTCCTTCCTTCCTTCCTTCCTT